>NW_024090302.1:12500-48563 GCF_014356525.2 Nilaparvata lugens
ATGAGCCGAAAATACGAGGTTTCTGGTCCATCTTGTATCTAGCACAAGAAAATTTTGCATGAAGAAATTGGTTCTGGACTTCTCTTAAGTACCCAAATAATATATTAAAAAATCAGAACTACAATATAAATTGCATGCACCTATGTATATATGCTAATGTATATAGCGACTGGACTAATATAGAGAGACTACTTCTTCGAAACAGATGGTTAAAATCAATGTGCCTAGAATACAATGTATTCTAATACAATGTATTCTAGGTACCTTGGTTAAAATTGGCAACTAAATTAATAACCAGTCCAATTTTGTCCGGTCGGCATTAAGTTGAGGAAGGTTTCTAAACAAGATTTGAGTTTTGTTACTTTATTAGGTTAGCACCAAGTTGAAGAACTTTTCTGTACTATAATAGAGGAAAGAACTGGGTCATACACGTACGGGATAGGAAAATTAATATGTTTGACGCATCATCACGTATAAACTACTGAACTGATAGATAAACTTGAAATTTTGCGTATCGATTCTTAATTAACCGAGGATGGTTCTAGTCCTATTTTAAAATCTTCAAGATTCCACTCGATCAAGTTTTCAGTTTGTCAAATTTAAAATAGATCCTTGCGGAGCTCGGGCTACCTGCTAGTATTCTATAAGTCAAGCAAACCTTAACTATCTTTAAAATTTTAATAACTTTTCGTCTGGAATTCTAACAAACTGTTAACGAAAGACTTAACTCGTTTTACTTTTGCAAATTTATAATACTAGGAACTCGGTCAATATGGGGATTTCAACATGAGCTAGACAAATATAATGTCACTAACAATCGTTCAATTTATAAATCCATCACTATTTAGAAATTTCCACTACACTGATTACTCCCTGAACGTAATTTCAACAAACATTCATATATTCACTTCAAATCATTAATAAACTGCATGGACGTAACTCACGGTGAAAAATAATATATATTTATTAACAAACTTGAACAGCAAACAAATTGAACATACACGCCAATTTTGAGCCCTCGAGACCCGATGCTACCTCTGGATTTAAATGTTATTCTGGCCGCGACTTGATTGGAACTGATCTTTTCCACTTGAATCATGTTCCCCTTCCACCAACGAGACGACGGTCCACGTGGAGACAGAGCACAATTCCGTGGGAAATGAAAGTGCAAGTTTGAAATACTCCCAAGTACTCGTGTATTTTCCATCGCTAATGGAAATACAGTTCCTTGAAAATACTTCAACCCTGCATAAAATTTGAGTCTTTCCGGACGCAAGTTACCAAAATATTAATATGAGAAAATTATTTTTCAACAAGAGTCTGTTTGAAAAAGTCCTAATTCTACATCTTTTTAAACGAACCCAATCTATAAAATTATTTCAATATCATCACCATTACAGAGGCATTTGTCATACCAGTGGACCATCCTACCAAAACCCTCTCCATAAAATATTGCAGATCAAGCCGTTTGGTTGCACCAGTAATGTGACGACGAGCTGTCAAGGATCACTACGATTATTGGAAGTAATTTCAACTGACATTTTTGAAACATTTTTTTGGAATTTCCGACACCATTCAAGCACATCATAACTCATAAAATTTTCTGATTCTAAACTTGATTCATTCAATTTCTGCTGAACTATTGCCCTTTGCTTGCAAAAAAACCAACTATGCAACTAGCACTTGGTGAGATACTTTATTGAGGCGGCCATGTTTCTGGCTTTATAACTCGACAACAATTGACGATCTTGCTGCGCTGATCACAGATGGTTTGGTGGGGGAAGGAGGAAACACGCTGTTCAGTGAAAATCGCCCCACTACTACTTGTATTGTATATCGTATGTTACAGTATTATGTGATCAGAGTTTGAAAAAATGACCTTCGTAGTTGGACGTTTTTGCAGCTTGAATTTTGTCTCTTCTAGAGTTGCTATTAATATTTAGATTTTTCATAATTTTTATTCTCAGTCACTATGGTTTCTATGTATTATTTAGTACAGATAGTTATCAGGAGAAGAGCTGTGGCAACCCAGGATGACGAGCTACGGCTCTTGCACAGATCTGATAAATTGAGTGTAATTTGCTGGCCGTCGTCTACTGTGAGTCTCGTGCATTAAATCATCGCGATCGTATTATAAAAGTATTATCGTAGAAAATTCTATTACAGAACATTTTATTTCATCAATTATCAATATAATTGTAGGTTATAATATTTGATTGTATTGCATTATTTTACTTTAATATAACCGCACGTATCATTAGCTGATACGAGATTGATCAGAGCTCTTCTTTAAATAAATTCAACAATGTTATCATAAATGTACAATAAAATAGAACAGAATATCTGAATATTCATGGTGGAGTAGAGAAATTGGTAATTCAGAAATAATGTAATCAATAGGTAAAATTCATAAAACTAGCAAATTACATACAGGTGAAATATGGCATGTATTCTTGAATTATTGTTTAATGTCGACCCAGGTAAAAGTTATCCAGGTAAAGTTACCCAGACTTTCAAATGTAGCAGAACTTGTCCAAAGACTTGAAAATAAAATGTCTAGTGTTCTGGATAAAATTCCATGTAGACTATTCAAAAAGCACTTTCGTGAAGTTAGTGAGCCTCTCACGTATCTATTGAATCACTCTGTTGAGTTGAGAATTTTCCCTCCTGAAACGACTTTGAAAGAGTATCAAATTTGAGACCCAGATCTGAAGCAACTGTAGCTATGTCTTTTTTTTTTTAATTCCGATCTTAGTTCACGAATTGCATTCAGTATCTAAGTGTCGCTATTTAGGGCTACATTATCGGGTTATGGTGAACCGACAATTTTGTTTTATTTTGAACACAGGCATCGCATTTCCAGGAGTTTTGTTAGCAGCGCTCATTTTCTTAAACTTATCCGGATCACCTATTCGCGTACAGATTGCATGAAAATTATTCGCGCAAACAGAACATTGTATCATGTCTTTTACATCTGGGACAGAACACGCTTTGCACTTGGACATAGTGGAATAGAATAAATGAAAGTCACCACAGAAAACAGCCTAACAAAAATTGATATAAATCACTTTACGATCGCACGTATACTATTAACTCGATGCAGTTTCGGAACGGTACTGAACAAGCATGAGCCGATTGGCTGGGACGAGCGAACCTATTTCTATTAGATAACCGCTAACTCGGTTTTCATCCTACCTCGACCGTGGCTGGTCGTAGACGACCAGCTTCATAGCTTCACATCATAGCTTCATGAAGAAGAACTATGTGGGCTATAGGCTTGAGTTAACAGTGAAATTTGGAACATAAACGCCCTAGGTGCGTACAGACTTACAGTACGCTCTGCTCCGCAAACGAACGTTCCAGAGCAGATCGCAAAATGATCGCAGGTCGAGCAAGAGCGGAACGCGAACAGAGCGTGTAACAGAGCTCGATCTTGGTAAGTTCCTAGGGTGAATTAACCAATATTTGCGCATGCGCGGTTAATGTTTTTACGATCTCTGTGTTAGCATATAAAATTATCAAAATTAATTATTAAATCATCAAAATTTAATAATGTAAAACCATTAATAATAGGTAGCAGCATATTAGAATTTAGAAGAAAGAAGCCAAACTCCCAACTACGCCTTTCACCTTTCAAAAAATTGACAGACATAACTTTTTTGTAATAAAAAAATCAACATAAATGCAACAAACATAATAATATCATCAATTTATTATACAAACATATTAAATTATGTTTAAAACATAATGTATTATTAGGCTACCCAACAATCCCCCTAGTCAGAATATTTTATTTAGTTTTGTCACCCGATCAGATGGATTGAACGTTTCACATTTGTGAGGGTAGGTTGTAGCGAAGTCAACAATAAGAAAAGAGCGGAGCGATCATCCTTCGAACATATTTCGAACCTCAAGTGAACCCTTGCATAACATATCGCGTAACGTTCATGATCGGAGAGAGTGCGGAGCGTGTTCGAGGCGCGTATATATGTACGCACCTTAAGGAGCACTGCTCTGTCATTGAGCGTAAAGGTTGCTAAGGTTAAAAATGTGTACACAAATTCTTCTAAATGTTCATAAAAATGTTGATACATTATCATATATACATTAGTTGACTGATTTTTATACATTATAAATATACATTAGTTGACTGATTTTTATACATTATCAAATAAATACTGCAGGAATAAATTACATACATTGTTTTACAAAAAACCGAATTGCAGAAATTACGGATTTGGATGATATTGATATAATATTTTATTCATCTGAAACTTGTAACCGTTTGTGTATGGATAAATTAAAACCAAACTCGAACTATGCAAAAACACGTCCATAAGCAACAACATCTAAGTTTAACACTAATCTACGTTCACTTGAAGATATGATTGCATTAATGAGTTACAGAGTTTGAACCAACAGATGATGTATCTCCGTTTAAACTGGCATGTTACATGCAGGCCTAAAAAAAGGCAAAATCCACTCTTCAAGTTAAGTCTGACAGAAAACATCATTTTTTTGAGATTCAATCCTAATCTAAATTTAATAGATCTAAAAAAATCATCATAATCATCACCATCATAATTTTTAGCATGAATAGGTATACAGGAAATATTTGTGCATGCCTTTTCTGTGGTTGTAGTTTAAGGTTTATGACGATGTATTGAGCATCGTATTAATAAAACTGTATTTCAGTAGAATATACAGGATATTTTGTTTTCATTACAGTATTATTTATTTTTTTGAATGATATTCCTATTAAAAAAAAAATGTTTTTTTTTTCAGAAAGCACCTGCTCGGATAGTGTAGACCTCGCCGATTTCCTGAGAAGAGTGTTATACAAAGCGAACACTTCGATTCTACACCACAAAGTAAAACCGGTCACCAAACGCAAGCGATTCATTTTCGAATTCCTGAATGTTCGGGGAACAAGTGTTCTCGAGTTTGATGCTCTTCAGTTTCTACGTGCCTCCTTTTTGCTCAATGATGACAAAAATTTCCTCTGTATTTTGACAATAACTCTGACCGAAAGGTTCCCAGTGACTGCGCCTGTTTATACATTACGATCAATTTATACCGCGCAAGAAGTAGTAATTCTGGAAAATGTGCCTTTCCATGTTTCATGGGATATTCGAGTTGCAATTAAGAGAGCTTTGCTGTACATTGAGAACAAGTTGGATGATATGAAAAACAAGCCAGTCCATATTTGATTGTCTCCTCTCATTCAAACAGCTATAAATTATTATCATGATACTCGACCCACTTCATTCAATTTCGTTCAGTTATTTTTTGGTCCAATATATGGTCTTAATTTGTCGGTCCTATTTTCAAGGTTGGAGCCCAACTTTTACACCCGGTTGCACAAGTCTCTTAACTTTTAATCCCGATTAAATGCCACGAGAACCAATCAGAGAAGCCTTCTTTTCTTCTCAGATTGGTTCTCTTGGAATTTAATCATGATTAAAATATAACAGGCTTTTGTACAACCGGGCCTTAACTCTACTTTCCCATATGAATTTCTGCTCAGCTGGGCAGAAAAATAATAAAATCAGTTCTGTTCTTATAGGAGTGTTCAAGCATTGCAATAATTAATGTATGGTGAACACTACTTGAGAGCGAGTGATATTATGTTTTTGTCCAGCAGAGTATAAAATCATGGTCTCAAGGTCTGTTTTTGTCACGGTAACTTAGGCAGAAGTAAACGGTAGATGAAATGTATATTATTCAGTTGTTAAATGATTTCACCTCTACCAAAAAGCTGATGTGTCATACTCATATTAGCAAATCTATTGACTTTTTTAATTGAATGTTTTAAATCGAACTCTTCGCACATAACATTACATCAACAGTAATGTGGAATGACATTAGAAACACCTAACATTAAATAGAAAGAAATAATAATAATTTATTGTCATTAAACTTTCAAAAAAAGCAATAGACAACGTCATAATCGTTATTTGCATATACATACAACATATACATATAAAATGTAAACAATAAATAACAGAACTTTACAATAATAAAATACGCAATACATTCAACTTAGAAATGAATTGAACCATCATTCAAAGCTAGGAACTCAGTAATAACATAAAAGGGATGTCCAACCAGCCACTCCTGAAGCTTACGTCTAAGAACGCTGATGGGATAATCTTTCACCTGTCTTGATAGCTTATTGTAGCTTTTGATCCCAATTACTTCGTAGCTCTTTGTTGATTTCGTCAGTCGGTTAAAAGGTACATTTATCATTTCACGATGCCGAGTGAAATGCTCATGTATGTCCTGCCTACGTTCAAGATGGGATATATTGTCAATTGTATACAGTATAACCTTAAACATATATACATTTATTACTGTCATTATTTTCATGTCCATGAACAGCGGTCTACAATGGGCAAGGAATTGTGCACTAGAAATTATTCTAACAGCTTTCTTCTGGAGTACAAGCACACTCCGTATATCACTACAGTTTCCCCATAAAATAATTCCATATGATAGCAGACTATGGAAAAACGCAAAGTAAGCTGATCTCAAATACATGTAGGTCACATGCTCTCTTAAGTTGTGTAAAAGATATATAACTCTAGAGAGTTTACCAGTCAAATATTCAATATGTGGCCGCCAAGTCAGCTTCTTATCCAGGAAAATACCAAGAAAGTTACTACTTTTAGAGGAGTTCAACAAGGTAGCTCCCCTCAAACCAAAATGCAGTGACTGGGTCTTGCTCTCATTCAGTAGGAACCCATTTGCTCTAAACCAATCCGATGCTTTAGACATAGATGTTGCCGACGAAGTTTCAAGTTTGTGGATGTCATTACTCTCATTTACAAAAGTTGTATCATCGGCATACAATATTGTCTGATTCTTTACGAAGCTTGGTAGGTCATTTATCATTAGTATAAAAAGCAGCGGCCCGAGCACGGAACCCTGTGGTACACCATACTTGACTTCTGATACCTTGGATCTTGATCCCTTAATACACAGTATCTGTTTTCGCTTTCGTAGATAAGATTTTAATAATCTATTGGGAAATCCTATTGCCGCCATCTTATCCAGAAGAAAGGAATGGTCAATACAATCAAATGCCTTGCTCAGGTCACAGAAGGTGGCCTGAACAAAGCGTTTACCCTCAAAAGCCTCAAGAATTTTATTGATGAGTGAATCAACAGTTTGTGTGGTCGACCTATTCTTAATAAAACCAAACTGCTCATTACATATAATTTTATGTTGCTTTATATTTGCTTATGAATTATAATTTCAAAAACTTTGGCAAAAATGGGAATTAATGAGATTGGTCGGTAACTGGAAGGGTAATTCTTGTCACCTCTCTTATAAACAGGTATCACTCTCGATAGTTTTAGTGTATCAGGAAAAACGCCTTGCTCTATGCATTTATTTATACAATAAACTAAAGGACATGCTATGCAATCACCTAATTTCCGAAGTAGATTATTTGTGAGGCCATATAGATCAACACTGTCAGATGATTTTAATCTATTCAGAGCATCCAGGACATCATCCATGGTCACTTCTGCAAACTGAAAAGTAGGCCTCTCTTCTCCAGTGATGAAATTCTGCATCATATCCATTGCAGTCTCAGTAGGTTTCATTATTCTACTATTTATATCATCAACCGCACTCCCACAGAAATCATTAAATTCATCAGGTGATACTGGAATTACGTCGTTGCATTTACTACCGTTTACTGAACCTATTATTTTCCAGGCCATTTTGCATTTGTTTGCTGCTTTCTCAATTCGACCAATTGTGTGTACTTTCTTAGCATTCATAATTGCTGTTTTATACTTACTTCTAGCATCCAAGTATAATAGCCTAGTTACCTCCGTGTTAACTTTCTTATTTAAAACATTAAGCATCAACATATTGTTTTTCACATTAGTCAATTCAGTTGTGTACCAATCATTCTTACGTTTATCAATTCTGTATTTCCTGAAATGTCCATTAACTTTACACTTTCTTTGAGGTATAGTGCTATCAAGGATACTCATAAATTTATCAAAAATCTGACCTGCTGTAGACAACTCCATACTACTAAAAAACCTCACCCAATTATAATTTCTAAGAGATTCTCTACAATTGGCCAATTTTAAGACATCTATTGGCCTAGAAGTAACAATTCTAGCCTGGGTATTATTAATTGATTTATCTATAAAAAAATTCTTCACAATTAGACATACAGAGTCATGGTCAGAGAAAGTGCAATTGATAACTTTTCAAATCTGATTCAGTTCTGTGATGCAAGCATTTGTAAACACATTGTCAAGACAAGCTTTCCCTCGTGTCGGCATATTATTCTGTGCTGTAAAGTTATATTGCCTAAGTAGGTTCTTGAAATCAGCTACATGCCTCTTATTGACAGTTACATCGAAATGCACATTTATATCTCCACCAATTACAATTTTATAGTTTCTCCATTTATAACTCGCGTAAAATAAAAAGAGAGCTTCCAAACTTTCCAAGAATTTTGATGGATCTCCATTAGGTGACCTATAGATAGATAAAATTACCACCTTGCTCATCTCTATGCAAACACCAGCTATTTCAAAATCAAGCTCCTGGCACATTGACTCAAGTTCTAACTTCTTAGCATTGCCTGACAGTGCTTCCGTCACAAAGATTGCAACCCCCCACGCATATGAGTATCCCTACAGTAAGACTGGATCAATTTAAAATTATCCAACTGTTTAAAAGGCAATTCAGTCTTCCTACACCAGTGCTCACATATACATAATACATCAAAATTATTGTCTGCCGCATATTCATTGACTAATAGATTTTTATTCTCAAGGCCTTGTACATTTAAATATCCAATTCTGAATTCAATATTAGTAGATGTTATCAAATTTACAGCCCGTTTAACTTCATTATAGTTAGAATGTAATGCTTCCAGGTCCTGTCTGTCTAAAGGTTTTAGGGTTTCTGATTGATCTTCTTCTAAAGCAGGACCATAAACTAGTTTTCCGAATTACTAGTATACCCTAACTCAATAATATTCCCGCCAGCAAGCCCACACTCGAACTGTTCTTTTAATTTTCGAGCCAGTGCAGTTTTTCCCTTTCTATTCAGATGTAATCCATGCCTTGTGAAGTTTTCTCTACGTAAGTCAGAAATATCTATAACTTTACGTTATCAAATTTCCCACAAATCGTTTTAATTCTTCTATTTTTGTTTTTCTTATTTCGGTGTTGACACAGGACCAGTCCGGTCGATCATGCCTCAGTGGATACTAATATATTTGTAAAATTCAATACTTGGATAAGAGTAATCAAGCTTCTTAAAAATTTCGACGCCTCATTAAAATAAACATCATTCGACCCTCCAATAACAACCACGTTATCATCACATGATAAATCATGAGTGTCACTTCTTATATTATTAGCAATAGGGTCAAATCCTGCGCCTGGCATGATAAAACCACTGACAGATTTTCCGTGCTCAGGTTGACCAAGGTGGTGTACCAAATCGCGACCGTGACTGTCTCCATACACTCTTATTGCATTACCATTACACTTATTATTACAAGTAGTGTGAGTCACTTTTCCATTAATAGGCCTACAACTTTTTTCAAAACTTCGACTGGTTCAGGATTTGAGGGCTTGAAATTTCCTTTCTTAAAAATTTTACTATAAGTTTGCTCCATATCTGCAATTGACAGGTTTCAAAACCTCACATGCATTAGCAAGCATCCTCCATCTATAGCTGGAAGCATTGAAATCATTGTCCAATTCAAGACCTGCAGTTAAGCATGTAGATTTGTTGATTTTCCTAAATTTCAAAACCTCTTCAATAAAATACAGTGCAAATACACCACATTCAAAAGTATTGTTCTGACGTGGACAGGGCATACTTATCAAATTTGCTGATTTGAAATATGGGCCTATCCTACTGACCAGAGTACTAGCGTAACTATCATTATGTTTACCCAACAAATCAAAGCTAATAAATTTATTGAAAACCCTATCATACAATACAGTTCTCCAATGAGAACCACATCATCCATTAGTACATTCAGTCTGTTGGCTATCACTAACAACAAATGCAATAATATTATTATTATGATTTACAATTTTATTCAGGAAAGACATATAAGCTTTTTCATCATGTATGCTCATAGCAGTTACTGAAGGCAATATTACTTAGCTCCCTGGAAAAGAATTCATCAGAAAATTACAAAAACAGTCCATATCGGAGTCAGCAATAAGCTCAGTCCTGAGAAATCGGCTAAGACGATCGACTAGGGTGCTTTCCTGTGACACCTCCTGCTCCGGCCTCCCTAGCTGCTCACAAGTCGTCATCTCCATTAAACGAATGTCCAGCTCCATCGAACGATTGATGGCCGCATTCCATTGTTCCTCTAGTACTTTTATTCTGGCTCTTAGTTTGTCATTATCCTGTTGTAACTGATTGTCACCTATTAACGTCCGAAGGGTAGTAAAACTATCATTGTCATCATAATTATTCTGTTTGTCCACAATGGAAAGTTCATCGTCAATTTCAGTAGTTAGGCCTATACCAGCCTGACTAATATGCTCGTGCGATCCATTTATTTCCCGTACAATAGATACATTTGAATTTGTTTTTATCGATACTGAACAGTTTTTGTATAAACACCGCCATGTAACATCGCCTTTATTCGAAGTTGATGCTTTCCTGTACTTTACACCGTTGTACTCAATAGCAGCATTACCTCTGGATGTTTTACACTGTTTGATAGTGAAGTTCATATCAATTATGTTGTTGTAACCGTAACGTGAAAAAAATGCTTTATTGGAAGATTGAGAGCTATATCATACAGAACAGTTTGTTGTTGACGTAAGTAGCTATCGTAATTCAAACTCTCCCGCCAGCACTTGAAAACAGTTCAAAACTACGTTGCTATGATACAATAAACCCGCTAAAATACAAAAGTCCGCACAGCTGATTGCATTCACTAGCAATACAAAATTAATTAGAAACCGTTCTAATAGTGTCTTATCACTTGAAACTGTAGAAATGATAAGAAGTTCCGCTCCGATCACTGGGCTATATTAACAGTACATATATATTTTCATTCATATAGCTTCTTAGTGTTTACTGTTTACTGTGAATAAACATGATTTGACTTGGTACCCCCGAATGAATTCAACAACTAGCCGATTCTTAGGTTAAGTACGCAGTCAGAAACACAATATTAAAGCTACCAGAGTTTAAACACAATTCACAAAGGATTCACTACATACAACAGCACACCATCACTATTTGGTCTGTATCATAACAGTTGAAACTTTTATATTACTCACTTAATTCATTAAATTAACTTCAAATGTAGAGCAACATGCAGAGTAAACTTCCTATTCCTGCGTCTGCGCAGATATGCGCTTCGCTTCGTGATAACTGTTTTGCGCGAGCGATAAAGTCGTAGAGGGTTATGTGTAACGTTATTTTTTTGTTTGAAATGAACTAAAATCGCATACTAATAACATGCAATGCAAATAGATATTGTTGCATCATTGAGGCGACTTCATTAGCATGCCTTGGTGTGCACTGCAACAAACTTTCAGTGGTCACCTATCACTAAAGCGGCCATATCTCAGTTAATATTAGACCAATCTTAATAAAATTAAGATTGATTGTCTCGATAAATAAATAAATTGGTACCTGTCTCGATAGGTACCAATCGATAAATAATCAAATTTACTAAAAAAAGTTTAAAAAGTTTCTTGTAAATTTTTTGTAAAACTAATTTAGATATGTTTGTTATCCAGGAACAATGTCCTAGAGTATTGGCAGGGAGTTGGGGAACACTCTGTAGATCACAAAGGAAAAGATCATTTATAATAACAATCAACCAATTGAAAATGAAGCAATTTTTCCCAAAATGTTGACCACACATTTTTAAATAAACATAAAAAGGAACTATTCGCTGTAATATTTTTAAATAAACATAAAAAGGAACTATTCGCTGTAATGGTTTATAAATTATCAATGTTTTATGAGACTAATGTCAAATAGCATTTGAGAAAAGTATAGATAGGGTTCAGAAGTTTAACCAATCAGCAAAAAAGCTCACCCTTAAAAACTATTTTTGAATTTGGCTCCTTATGAAAAATAGTAGTTTTTGGCTCATGTTCTGGAATCTTGTTCTTGTTAAAATACTGACATTTTGCATTTGTTAAAATGCTGTAGAAAAGCCGCAATTAGTTTGAAATATCAACCTTCTCGTAATATATTTTATTATTCACACTTATTGTTTAAAGAACCTATTTAGTTCACAGTTCGTCACAATTATTATCAGAAATAGAAATCAATTTGTTCAATAATAATAATAAGTATTCAACTGAGAAATGAAATCTTTGTAAAATATATCCGTTCATGTATATATATATATATTTATGTAAATAGTAAATTATAGTATTATTTTAAATGAAAAAGCTCATTATTGTTGTGTTATTGTAGAAAGTTAAAATCAGGCCTCCATGTGAAATTCGAATCTGCTGGTACCCAGAAGTAAATAAAAAATATATTTAAATTCAGTATTCCGGGTTCTCGTATACATTGTTCTCAATTTATTTGTTGTTCCACAACATTTTTGTTCCAATTTAACATGCAAAAATGTTATTTGTTTTTTATTCTTCTAGATAATTGTAATCCTTTTTTTAAATCGTCCAAATAATAAACTATGCATTTCTTTGAATATTGTGTTATTTTTTTACTCGCCCCCAGCCTTCAAGCACCCTTGATAAAACCTTAGGTGAATGAGTATGGCGAATCTTACTTATGACGACTAGACCCTCGAGTTGTTGTCTGCTTGTTTCTTTGATTTTCGACCATTACTTTCAATTGATTTCATCAATCAACTTTAGATATTTATTCTTTGGACCATTATACAAATAGAGTTTTTGTTGGCCAACGAAGTTCACTCCTTGAGGATATAAATCAGGTTAACGTTGCAAGTGCATAACATTTCTTAGTTGTATTTAGCATAACAAATGACAAATCAGCTGGATTATTAATTCCATGCAATGATGAAGGTAATTTAAGCCACGTTTACCCGGAGTTGTCAATTAAAGCTGCGTTTACACCAAAGTTATTAACAAAATGTTAATAACTTAATCCTTAATATCGGGGTACCGAGCTTCGCTCGTTATTTATTTATTGATAAAAAACACAATTCTTTAAAATGATTGGGGAAGGACTAATATGCAAAGCCCAAAACTGTTTCTACCCCGAGTTTTGATTTATACACTATTATTAGTCCAAAAATTAGGTTACGTTCCATACACTTGAATTCAGCTCCAATTTCCAGTCCAAACATTTGATAACAGAGAAGTTCCATTTTAGATTGTTTACAAACCATATTGAATAAAAAATAACACTCACTAATCATTTCTGTAAATAATGATTAACTTTGAAAATTCGGATATGCTTTAATTTAGAATGATATACCATGTTATGTTCAGTTATTTTACCTTTCAAACCCTTGAGGTTTCTTTCTTTCAGGTCATGTTTATATTTTACAGCTGGCTATACGTCAGTTTATGAATTTCGGGGAAGAGATTTTTTGATTTTCCACAGACGCACTCGCTCACTCACTTTCACTATCCACAGACGACGAAAGTCTCAGATGTTTTTTCAAGGATGAATTATCCTTTCAATGTCCTTCAGGGTGTTTTCCCATAAATGAGACCTAGTGCAATGGAATTTTTATATTATAAACCTACTATGTTCCAAATTTCGTGAAAATCGTTAGAGCTGTTTTCGAGATCTGTTGGACATAAATAACTATGTCATGAACCACAAGGTTTGACATACCCCCAAACATCAGTTCCTTCTGAAGAGAAATATTTTTTTCCAACTTTAAAAACTAAAAGCGGATCAGACAGTTTTGGCTGACAGACTAAAAACGCTGAGGAGAGGTAGAAGTGGGGCTAGCATTCTAGTCTCCCCTCCAGCCAGCTAGTGGAAAAAGCTTTCCATTTTTCTTTCTGTATAATTTCACACACACTTTTTCATCGCCTACCTCCTGAGACAGACAGAGCTGACCCGTGGATGGACATCCCCTGGTTCTCCATTCAGACCATGGCAACTTAGGATGGACATCAACTGTATAACGGTATCGTTCCACATTCAATTTACTTTTTTTCTATATTGTTTTGATTTTAGAAATTCCAAATTAATTATAAATGAATAATGTTTTTTGGACTGTCAAATAACTTGTTTAAATAAAAAACTCAATATTCTGTCCAACACAATTCTTTGTAACGTTTTGAAAAATCATTGGCAACAAGTTTATTTTAATTTTTTTTAAATTGATTAAATGCTCAAAATTTCATAACCCTCCTTAATATTGTTATGTATTAGAATAGTTGTAGCATAACTAATTTTATAAAACCAAAATATGTTAAAATTCACATTTAAATCAAACAGAAATTTCTTCTTTTAAATAAAATAAATCTGACTCCTTGAATAAAAAAAAATGTTTTTCTTTCAAATTCCAAAAAACATCTAGTTGATAATATAAAAAAAACCAACTGCTTTTGCTCTACCATCAAATGCTACGCAACAACAATTTACAGTGTTCCCGTCTGGGAACTGGTGGATCGCCCCCTTTTATTACTCTTAACAAACAGGTCACCAATCATTTATTACAAATGATGGATACCACTGTTCAAAAATTTAATGTTTCAAATGGTGGAGGTTACGCCGAGCTTATTTCTGCATTACACAAATAAATTAATAAGGTAATAATAAAAACATTAAAGCAGATTAATCTAACGTTAAATGTTGGACTTTCCCCGTCCCTCAAATTATAGAATACATAAATGTTTGCAAAACTCAAATCAAAAGATCTTGAAATCAAATTAAATTGAATAGAGCTAAAAACTGGCGATTGATCAGTGAATTAACTCCAATAGCAAACCATTTTGAATGAATTTCTTATTATAGGAAAAAAGTGTATTGCTATTTCGAAGTAAGTTGTGTTTTCAATGAATGTTTTATTTCAATGCCAAGGCTATTAACTAAACTAATAATACTGAAATATTGAGTCCAAATGCTATATAGATTTTTATTTGAATTATTATTATATATATTGTCATTGAATAGCAGTCAACGCTATTGAGCGTGAGAAGAGTCATCCTACAGTTATTTCTTATTGTATTGATTTTTATTGCTTTCATTTGTTTCGTGCCTGACCTAGATCAATCATCCAGCTATACTGCATGTTATACATATATATAAAATGTATCTCGTTTTTATGAATTGTGCTAGGAAATATGTCCTCAACTACTCTAACTGACTTGCGTACTGTTCAAACTTAATTTGGAAACAGCAAAAAAATTATCGCAGGAATACAACCTTTACATTCCCGCTAACGCTGATCTTGAGTTTGTCCGCTCAAATCTTCGTCTTATTAAAGAAAGTTTCAATGATATCTCAAAATATCAGAAAAAGCGTGATAGAGCGATTCAATACATTATAGATCGAGTCCCTTCTTAACACCTTCTGCCAGCAAAACTAACGTATTTTTTCCCCCTGAACCAATTAAAACAAAGTCATGTACTCAAACAGAAAGTTTCACTACAGATTTTTACACTCAAACCGAAACAATTAATACCTATACGAATTCTTGCATCCCAACCGAAACACTTGAAAAAAATTCAGATACAGAAACCGTAATGGCTGACAGAAAGAGGCCTTTTATCACACCACCAACCTATTCTGCTTCACCACACGAAAACATACATGACTTTTTCGGTAGTTTTAATAGGACCTCAAAGACAAATTTATGGAGCTCAGAAGATTCCTTACTCTACTTACCATTCTATCTAAAAGGTAGTGCCGCTCACTACTTTGACACTATAAGTGACAGATTACAAACACAAAATACTTTAAATTACGAAAACGTAGGTCTACAAAAGGAAATGACAGAATACTTTGAACCAGTAGCACACATTGAAAAAATAGAAATCGAACTTGCAAACAGAAAAATGTCTCGTTCAGAAACAATACAGAATTACATGGCACACATACAATTTTTGTGTAGACAAATAGATCCACAAATGGGTGAAACGCGAAAAGTGAGGTACATAATGCGAGGAATTTTACCTCACATACTCGATAAAATTTGCATGTTACCAAATAACACAATGAAACAGCTCGAGGAACACATTCAAAAATACGAACTGTCCCAGTTCATGACTGATGATCGGCTAGGGATTACACAGCCTTTCGGCAAAACTTTCGAACAAATTCAAAAACCAGAAGTCCAAACCGAAAAAATGGAAAAACTAACAGAAAAATTGGAGAAATTAATCCAGCAAACTGAACACGTTCATTTATTGAACATGAAATGTCTAGCTAACAACAACCAACCAGAAACAACACAGAACCAGGGATTTCATGAAAATCAGAAAACAGGGTACCTCAACAAAAATAACAATCAAATCACAACTAGGAACCAGAATCCCAACCAACAGGCTTATAATAGATTCCATAACAGGGATTTCAGAAATATAAATCGCAGAGAACAGAACGGCTACAATAAACAGCCAAGACAGGAACAAGCGCACACCTCTGAAAATAAAACACCTTGTGAAATTTGCCATTATACCAATCACACAACAAAAGATTGTTTTCATAACGGTCTCACCAACCCAGAAGAGAAAAAGAAAGTAACGTGTGCTATATGTAACAAGCAGGTTCACAGCACAGATAGTTGTTATTACAATAAATTGAGAAATGCCAATTCAAAAAACGCATAAATAGGACATCCAAAAACACTAGCGTAGTGAATAACGGATGTCCTGTAAATATTAAACAAATTCAAGAGCGAAAGAATACTATGACCTACGCTCTAGCTGCATCAAAACAATCTTGTCAACCCGTCAACACCCAAAATGATAGTAGAATTATTACGTCATCACACGATACCAGACAGGAATGTCACGATGTTAAAAATAATGGAAAACACACATACGTGAAAAAACTGATAAATCTGATCTTCCAAATCATAAGCAAGAACCATTGAAACAGGTATGCAACACATACCCAACTAAAATTAAATCCCAAATACTACAACAACCCCTACGCATGGAAGATAATATGAATAAATTGAATTTGTCACACATTATTGACTACATAATGAACAACTATGCTTTCCCTATAGCAACTCAAATTCAGGTATTCAATGACCAAATCACACATGATTTACTTGACTCTGATGACGAATCACTACCACAATGGATAAGTAAAAATGTAACATTGCGCCACTTATGGATTTTTTTCAAAACTCACAAGCAAACCGATAATGCGACGATAGTCCAGCATAACGATTCAATTTTAGTAAGTGATAATAGAACAAGGAATTTCTATATCTATGATGGAACCACTGGCCCATTTAACAGAGGAATAACAAGATTGGCTGAAAAAAAAGTTCGACAATTATTACCTCAAGGCTCCAACAACTCACACCTGACTATCAAAAGAGTGATACGCATAGGAGAAAAGTCAATAGAACACAATCTCTGCGCAAATGTAGAAAATTTTTTGAATGTCTTATAATATTACTTGAAGTACAGAACTCTAGAAGCTTTCTCACAAGATGACGAAATAGCGAGCCTCAAAGATTTCCAACTCAATATGATACATATGAATATTCACTCGATAACAAACCGTTAAACACAATGGAAAAGAAACCGGAAATAATTCACAAAATAGAAAATCTGATACATCTAATACAAGACCCTCAATCATATTTGTCAAACAAACATCCTTCCAGCTCCAAAATCACCGAAGCATGCAATCAAAATAGATTCGGCTGTCCACATTAAAGCCATGTCAAATAAACGAAACATTATCATCCTTTTTGACACTGGATCAAATATATCATTAGCCAGAAAGCACTTGGTACAAGGAAATGTTATAATAGAAAAACCTGACATGATTTTGTACGCTGCAAATCAAAAAGATATTCCATTCCTTGGAATTGCAGAAGTTAAATTCTCAATTCAAGAAAAACTCTTTTCTCAATTATGCTTCATAGTACAAGAGTTATCGACAGACATAATCTTAGGAAATCGATTTTTGGAAGAAAATAATGTTCTCATTGATTTCTCTTGTAAGAAAATTATTTTGAACAAAGATCTAAGGCTACTTTCACATGATAGGAGACGTGCAACTTGAACACTGAACAGTGTTCACGTTTTTTTGTCGAAGTACATTGAGTCAAATCGTGTCTTTCACATGGTGACTCCTATCCAGGTACCTCGTTTTGTCACGTCTTTTCCCCTCGAGGCAAGCTGAGGCAAGATCTAACAACTACGCCGACGTTTGCTCAAAGTATGACTCATCACTTTTTCTCAAAGTCTAACTTCCTTAAAAATATAGATAGAAGATTTCTGATTTCGGATTTGGATTCAGCGACCCCAAATTCTTTAATGCGTAAGTCCCGTTTTCGAAAATATCCGAAAACAAGGAAGTTATGGCTGTTTTTGATAAAGCTTTCTATTATCATATAATTATACGGTTAAAACGAACAGGTACTGTACTATACAGTACGTAAGTACTGTTGCTATTATGATACAACTTACACTGTATTCGTGTAAGGAATTTGGTAGGATATTTATCTTGATTTCTGAAAATACCCCAAAATAAGGGAGTAAGATAACTTTGAAAAACCAAAGTTTTCCTGCCGATTGAAGAAACATTAAAAATTAGTCTAAGACATATTATGTCTTAGACTAAAAACTTGTAACAAATATCAGATCACCATTCAAGCTATCAAGCTTTTCATAAATTTATTTGTCTCCTCATGGCAGAAGGTTTCCGCCCAACGTTTTCACTTAAACATTACTGTGATTAAATTGTGATAGAGCACATTATCGTATTGATCATCTAAATCCAGTTACATGTACATCGATTTTTGTAAAATTGATTTTCTACCGTTCCTATGAATTCTAAGAATTCTATGAATTCTTTATACAGGTTCAGCACAACTTCTTAAATAACATTATGTTTGCTTCAACAGAATTCATAAGGACGAAAAAACATCGAACAACAAAAAAACGCTTTCTGAGTAACTGGTTTTAACAAAGCATGGCTTCACAAAATACAGTACGATAATTTAGAATAGTTGGTACAATGGTTATGCTTTTCACATTATGGCAGCACTGTGCTTGCTCACTCACTTCTCCAGTTGACACTTGTTGACTTGTCACTGTTGTCAGTTGTTTACTTGACTTGACTTTGACACCTGTCATTACGCGATGTCTGAGTTTGATGTGGAGCTGTTGATTACTGCAGTTTGCAACCGACCTGCTCTTTGGGATAAAAGACTTGACATCTACAAGGACCGGAATGAAGTCGCCAAAAGTTGGATGGAAGTTAAAAAGAAATAGTCAATAATTGCTGGTAATTTAAAGTTATATTCAACGATTTGAACCTGATAAATTGGATTGTTGAATGACAACTGAAATTTAGTGAATTTTACTGTACAACATTCCTTTTCCTCCTATTTTATTGGGTGATGAGTGGAGATGATTTATGATTTCATATTTGGATTCATCTTTTCATAGTTCAATATTTTTTTGGAAAACTAGAACTTTTAAAAATTGAAAATGTTTATGTTTAAACTTCTCAGGTGTTCAAAAACTTCTTGAAACCTTTGCCTGTCCCTTTGTGAGGCAGGAGTATTATTATCTTAGTACGTTTACTATATAATCATATGATAATGGAAAGCTATATTAAAAACAGCTTCAACTCCCTTGTTTTCGGGTATTTTTGAAAATGGGACTTACGCTTTAAAGAATTTGGGGTCGCTGAATCCAAATCCGAAATCAGAAATCTTCTATCTATATTTTTAAGGAAGTTAGACTTTGAGAAAAAGTGATGAGTCATACTTTGAGCAAACGTCGGTGTAGTTGTTAGATCTGTTGGCTTATTTGTAAGATCCCCATGTGAAAGTACAGGAGAGCTGCAAAATATGAAATATGATCTTCAGTAATATGATCTTCCAGGAGCGAGGTCTCTGTCGTGTGAAACTGGCCTAACGATTCCCATGAGAATGAGTGAAGAGACAGTATCTCATTCCCATTCAGAAAGTCCAGTTTCTGTCGCGTATTCAGTTCACACAGAAAAAGATATTAGAATACAGCCTGCCGAATCATATCCTATTCCCTTGCTATTGTCTAATTTTCCAACAGACAATCAATTTAGGATTTTCAATCCTCAGCATAAAACCTTGTGCAAAGATAGCGACGTTTGTTTCCAAGTAAGAACAATCGCAATGCAAGATTATCAAATTGATGTTTTCAACATGTCAGGTAAAACTTTGATTTTTTCCAGTGGGCAATCACTCGGCACTCTCAGCGAGACAGCTTATACAGCGCAATTTTCGCCCATTGTTAATGAATCTGTTGTATCCAATACAGATTACAATGAATCTCAATCTATTCGGTTACCGACGGATGTAATCATAAAATCTCATGACTACTGAATTTTCAGTGAGAAACATCTGGAATGTACAAGAAAATGTGAGCTTGCATTTCACACCAAATGAGATGTATCTTAATAGAGAAAAAGTCAATTTCGTGATTCAGGAAGTCACGGAAACAGAAATGAAATTCATTGCCTATAATTTTTCACAAAGAATGGTTTCTTTAAAAATCAGAGCATGCATTGGATACATGAGTATTCAAAGCTCAAATATCAATGATATTAAGAAAAGTATTACAGAGAATACTATAACACAGGATCCTCTCATTGAATCAGTATATAACATTCAAGAACAAAACAAAGAAAAGAAAAATATGGATATTATAATTCATGATACTCAATAGATTGATGTAAATCCCAACTTGAAGGGAACAGATTATAAAGATTTTGAAAAATTAATTACGAAATACACAGATGTATTTTCGAAACATAAGTATGATATTTCAGTGTCAACTCTTGAACCAGTAACAATCAACCTCACAGATGATACACCTATCTTTTCGCCTCCATATAAACTAGCTACTAAAGAAAGAGAGGAAATGGATGAAATCCTTAAAGGACTTCTAAAAGCAAACGTAATCGAAGAAACCAAATCGAACTATGCCTCACCCGCATTTATAGTGCATAACAAGAATAACAAGCCTCGTCTTGTAGTAAATTATAAAAAACTCAACAATAAGATTCTAAAAGATAGATATCCTCTTCCAAATCCTTCTACAATATTGGAAGCCTTAAGTTCTGCAAAATTCCTCTCAACCCTGGATGTAACTTCAGCCTTTCATTCCATGAGAATAGCTGAAAATTCGAAACACCTCACAGCCTTTAATACACCTCTAGGACTTTTTAGTTTCAAATGCGCTCCTATGGGGTTGAATTCATCCCCAAACTCATTCATGAGAGGAATGACACACTTATTTTCAGACATCTTGTAAAAATCCGTTCTTATTTACATTGACGATATCTATATCATGTATTCTACACTTGATGACCACAAGAAACATCTGGAAGAAGTGTTAAGAAGACTTAGAGCAGCAAATCTGAAATTAGACCCCGAAAAATCCAAAATTTGCTATAAATCATTGAAAATTCTTGGGCACATGGTATCAGACCAGGGAATTTCGCCACTTCAGGAAAATGTAGTCTGCCAAGATGTAATAGACTATGTTAAATCTTGCCCAACTTGTCAAATCTCCAAAACGAGCAGAGAAAAGCCAGTAGGGCTACTGTGCCCAATAGCAATCACGGATCAGCCCCTAAGCACCGTCTGTATTGATGGGGTAGGGCCCTTATCGCTATTGGGTGGCAGATATAAATATATTTTTGTGGCACTGGACTGCACAACACGGTTTGCGTATTGTGAACCAACTACTGCGATAGACGCTAAACATACAGCAACTTTCATTTTGAATTTCGCCTCTTTGTATGATCTACCCAGAACTATTCATACCGACAATGGTACAAATTTCAAAGCAGAACTTATCAAAGAGATGTGTTTATCACTTGGAGTTTCCCAAAAATTTGGATCAAGTTACATGCCCACAACTCAGGGGGTAACAGAACATTATAATGCCATGCTTGTTACAATGCTTAGGTGTTATTCGAACATTAAACAAAATAACTGGCATTCCAATATTCGTCACGTCTGTTTTGCTTATAATATCTCAAAGCAAAGTTCTCTGGGTTATTCTCCTTTCTACCTACTCCACGGTTTCCATCCACTAAGCCCATTAGACATAGCCTTCCTGCCGAGTGCAATCGAGCAAGACAGGATGCATGTCCTCAATGAGCTAGTGGCAATCAGAAAAAGTTTGCCTGAAATTATGAGTAAGGTTCAGGAGAAACAAAAAGAAACCCATGACAAGAAATACAGAGACTTGAGTATCCAACCAGGAACAAATGTTCCAGTTGCCTACCCTCAAGCACAACCAGACTCCTGTAAAGAATTGAATCAGGACCTTTCAAAGTCACAAAAAGATTGTCTCCTCAGAACTTCAAAATAATTATCTCGAGGCGTGGACAACCATTCCACGAAATTGTACATATCAACAGGTTGAAGCCCTACTATGAGAGAGACAACTTTGATAGAAATGAAAATTAAAATGTTTAATAATTATGTGATATTCCGTTGTAAATTTTATTGAAGAATAAAATCAGTTCCAAATAATTATATATTGTAAATTTTGTCAACAGATTAAGAACTTTTCTACTGAGCAGTAACAGGGCGCCAACCTGCTGCAACAGATAAGCGACTACACTGCGCCTCCTTCCCAAACTGCAGATCGAGTAGGACTTGGATTATGAGACCAAGCCACTACAGAATCACGGATCGGCGACTACGTGAATGACGAGTCGCCAGAGAGCCGGCGATCAAGTAGCACTTGGACTACGAAACTAAGCGACTTCAAAAATCACACGGATCAGCGACTACGTGAACGACGACGAATCGCCTGAGCCGACGAACGAGTAGGACTTGGACAGCGAAACCTAGCTACTCCAAACCCGAGAGACCCGTGCGATCAGCAACTATGCGAACAACGAGCCGGTGAACGAGCGGTCAATGCAACAATCACACAAGTAAATTTAGTATAAGTATGTTTAAGTATTAATTTATTTCATTTTTATCTTTCTTTTCAAGTTTTATCTTAGCCTAAATATTGTAGGTCAATTTTATTAAGTAATATTTAATTTTTTTAAACATTAATTGGTATATTCATGATTATTGACTGGACATTTCTTGTATATAATAATTATTATTATTATTCATATGCAAGTAATAATGAGTGAATAATCAATTATATATGAATGTATTGATGAGTGATAGTGAATTTCACTACATAAGAATCTATCCAGGTAGAAATTAATTTTCAGAAACCCAACAAATAGGACACATTTTAAATTAGAAAAAAAATATTATGGCTGTATATATGTTTTAAATTACAGTGGCGAATCTTCAATAACAATAATAAATTAATTAAATTGAATTAAAAATAAATAGTAATTCTAGATGCAGAACAAATAATCAATATAAACTTATCATAAATAGCTTATTATCAACTTTGAGAAGCCAGACCCCATCGCTCAGTCATGTTTCCTCATACCCTCTCCCTAATGTCTTTATAATGTAGTGCTGTATTCTAAATGCCTCACGTTGCGAGCCAAATTGTGTGGTGCTCTTCCTGGGGGAGTTACTATCGCCTCCAAGGATAGACACACGTATAATGAATCTTGCACTGAGTCACCAGTATTGAGGTTAGAAATTTTGAAAATGCATGTGTGGACGCTGAGTGAATACCAGACTGATTGAGTCACTACAAGATTTGATACAATTGTCTGAATCGCGGGAGGCATAAACACTTGCTCACCCTTGATTCTTCTTATGACAGATTGTATAATGATAACAATTTTTAAAAGTAGTGTAGCGGTTGCTAAACACTGAATATGGATATCTTAAAGCTATTACCTGTGATGGAACAGCATACAAAATCATACAGGTCGAGCAAAAGTCCTGATGTAGATAATTTATGGGACTGCATCTCTAATAAGTTCCGAAAGATTAAGATAGGGTACTAGGACCAGATATCGTTCGGAATATATTTTGAGAACAGAGTCTTGTCAGGTTTTATGCTCTATTGTAGGAAATTATATCTCCAGCTGCATCTGCTATACAGTTGACGAATTCGCTCCCAAGTTGAAGTTGGTAACATATAAAAGCTGATATATGAGCAGGTAAGGACAGAGAATAGATAATCTCGATCTGACCCCACACACTACATCCACTTAGATCTGTTCCAATATCCAGGTTGATTCAATTATTTTAATGATCGTACTTGATTGGTTCTTGATAATATAGAATGTGTCAGACACAATAATTGACAGGCTTAAGAGATAATCAAACTCAGAAGACGAATTGGAAATATAATATAATAAAATATATAGTTTGACAGTGCAGATATAAAGCTTGAATTACAGATTGAGAATAATTTAACATTGATAAAATGGTTAGAAGTTTGCTTGTGCTTGCATGATACCAAGCATGATTCAACAGAATTTTATAATTGACAAATTTAACAGTTTTGTGAAAAATAGTGAAAATAAATTATAAAAGATTTTTAAAATTGCTCGGGTCGTGGTTCTGGCAGCAGAGGATAGTTAATCAACTACAAGTTCTTTTAAATTCTATACCAGATAAAATCTAGGATCTTAATGGTTATAAGTGCTTGTTGGCATGACCATTACTTTAACAAAGAAAAATTTTATATTTTCTGCACTGTTATTTCTTTCAAAGCGAAGATTGGGGCCCCAAAATATAAAACTCACGTGAATCCTCTTGGCGGTCGTGGTTCCTTTAGATCAAATTTGTTTGATCGGTGGCTGGTCCAGGCTTCGGTTTCAGCATGTGTGGAATTTTAATTAAATACCTCCTTCACCAAAATAATTAGGGAATAATTAAATTTGAATTTCTAGAATTATCGATTGATGAAATAAATTTATAAAATAACAAATAAAATAGCCTAAAATATTGGCTCACAGATGAAATATACAAAAATTGAACAAAATTTCACTAATGTGTCTTTGGTAACTTTTCAACAAGGTCTTAGCGGTGAGGATTTTAAAATGGAAGTGACTTGTCTTCTTCTAAGCCTTTGGCTAGAACCTTTTCTCTGAGAATCTCTGTGTAATTAATTTGCATGAAAATTTGCCATTGGTAGAATGATTATGACGTAGGCATGATGTCAGTGGCAAGCAGTAAAATATAATTCCTTTGGTTACAATAATAACTTAATTTGTATAATTTTTTAAACTGCTTAATTCTCTAGATACAGTTCCTCTATGCAGTGTACATGCACTAGCATATATGATAAGGCAGGTTTGTTGTCTGATAACAGATTAACATATGATGTTTTCAAACGATCATCCTTTTTGGTGCTATTTCTATGACATATGATTGGCTTAGACTTGCCAAAGAGATTCATTCACCATGTGACTCAGTTGAATCAATAATTTATAATTTAATATTTCTTTACAATTCTTATTATATTTGAAACTTTTATAATTAATTTCTGCTGCTCTTATCAGTAATACAATATTCATGCTATGACCTAGTTAGTTACAATAACATTTGACATTTCAATGTAATTTCGTGAATATTAAATAGATTTTAACAATAATACATACATTTTATTTTTTATTTGAAATTCTTTGTCCTTTATCAATAGTTCTTAATTTTAGAAATAATATTATAGCTTGCATGAAAACCTGGCATGACATTTTATAATATATTGAGTCAGTCAGCTGTGTCTGAGCTGCTACAAAAACATCTGATCAATTGTAAACGAAAGTATAACCTCCAAAAGTTCAATGAGTAATTCATAAATTACTTGTACTCAATTTGCAAAATAATTATAATTTTATTAAATAATTCTTTAAAAAAATGTGTAGTACAGAACTGTACTCTTATCTCATACTCAGCTGTTGATAAGGAAGCCTTATTGCTCAGGTGCTAACTATTCATTTGGCAGATCTTTCATTCTTTAAGGATAATTACAATTTTCCTAGCTAATTCTCTCCTTTCATGAGATTTACTCAAAAAAATCATCACACAAAAGCCCCCAGGATATTTTAAATAGGTTATTGGAAGACAAGTCGAAACAATGACTATTTGAAAAATCCGATATTGTGATGAATACACCATTTCATCTCCTGACTTCTACGAACTTCACATTTAACACTAAAACAATATATCGTGCACTTTTGGCTACGAGAAAAATAAATAATTGATTGTTTATCTCATTGGATACAATCTAAATACAATTAATGAGGTCTATTTGGATCCTTCATCAAACAATTTCACAACTTCCATTCAAGGGTGGCTTATGAGCAGACCCACAACTATAACAAATACAACAAAAAAATTCAACATATTATCCTCTTAGGATTCTAGTGATATTCACAACAAATATAGATTTTCATTATTTGGTGTTACAGGTTTCGACTCTTTGTCCGGGCTTTTACATATATTTGGTTGAGAACATGACTAACTTCGGTGACTTAACAATTGTCTACCACTTGATTTGAGCAATTCCTTTTGTATGCTTGGTAGGTTGTGTACAAGCAGGGTTACACTTGATGTGATTTTTATTTTTTATCAATGCTGATTACAAATGCTGTATTTTTAAGATTATTTTTGCTGATTTGAATTACATTCATGATATTTTGATATAACAATAATAAATTTCATATTTGAGGACAATAATTTCATTTTCTTGAGTTTTTTGGAGATACATTTATATAACATTCAAAACATGCACATTTTCCGTGCAATTTAACATAAATAATATATTTTTGGTTACATTTTTATTTATACTCTCACATTAAAGACCTCTCTCTTCGGTTATGTCGAGTGAGTAAACGTGTGTCAGTTCGGCTCCGTCTTCTAACAGATATTTCGTAGGGTTATACAGTTCAATTCACTTCAAATTATACATCTAGTTATTCAGTTTCTCGAGCTTAATTCAATAGTGAAATTATATTTTTGATTAACTCACACTCTTTTTATTTATCTTGAAAAAACATTCCTAAATCTTCAGTTCACCTTCTCGCCTATAAAAGTGTAAATCCACCTAACGGTACACGATGGGTCGACCGAATAGAGGCACACCGAAGAATGAGGTCAATGCTCCAAAGCCAGCTATTTCTGGAGCATTGTCCGAAGAGACCCTCCTCATTATTCGACAGCAAATCGAAGAGTCTGTCCACAGTGCTGTATCAATGGCTGTGAAATCTATTTTCGAGGAACTTCAGGCATTGAAGGAGGAGAACAAACAGCTGCACGATAGAATTCGTGAGCTGGAGGTGTCTTGTCACCTGAAGGTCGACGACCTCGAGCAATATGGGCGCCGACATTCTATACATATTTTTGGGATCCCGGAGAGCGACAAAGAAGACACGGACCTGCTGGCGCACGATGTCTTTAACAAGAAGCTGAACGTGCCCGTGACTCTGGCGGATGTCAACCACTCGCATCGCGTTGGAAGGCGTCAACCACCTCAACAAGGGCAAGCTAAACCCAAGGACCGACCCATCATAGTTCGACTCTGCAGCTACCGGACCAGGAAGATGATCTTCGACGCTAAGAGGAAGCTGAAGGGTTCCGGCATCACCATTCGCGAGGATCTGACTGCGGAGCGTCTCAAGATCCTCAACGCTGCGGCCGACCGTCATGGGCATAGGAATGTCTGGTCATCGGATGGGAGGATCAAGATCTCTATCGGCGAGGGAGGATCCAAGAGGGTCCACACAGTCGAGAGGATGACCGACCTTCAAAAAATAAAGGTAAATTAAATCATTTCAGGATTCGATTACTAAGGTGCCCTTCACTACAAAAATAGGAAATTCGTATTAAAACATTTCACAATAGATATACCTTGGCATTTTTCATGAGCTGGCTTTCTGTTCTATAAATGAATCTTTCCACTGCTATTTATGATTATGTATGAGGCAATTATCTCAAACTAAGGAGATCCACATTTGTTAATACTGATTAATAATTTATCTTGATATTAATTCCCAAAACTATGTTCAATGCATCAACTACTATACTCCAGAGGGTACTTAGAGAATCATTATCTCTATTCTTACTAATAATTATTACATCTCTTACCAAAATTATTTCCATAATTAATAATTTTCGAAATGCTGAATTTCAAATAAATTGGATGATTAACATACGTTATAGATATGGATGTAATCTATAGGTAAAGATAGTAATCTCTTCTATATTAGGTGTACATAATGATATCTCCTACTGTTGCCACAGCTCGAGCAATAGAAGCAAATGTGTGAAGAATTATTGATAGAACGGAGGGGTGGGTAGTCTGTTCATATGCTTATATAGGGGCTGTGTTTCATTTAATGTTATCTTAGACATTAATCACTAAAATATTACAGTTCTCAATTTACTACTTTTATTGTTATTGCAACTCCCAATAGTTAATTATACTTCTAATACTATATAATATTTTTCACACTTCACCGTTCAATCCTATTTAAAACTCATCTAAAATAATCTAGCACTTTCTCCATCGTCTCCTCTACTTCTTATTTTTCTTTCTAATTTCTCTTCTTGATCTTATATTTATAATGATTACTTGAATATTGTTGTTTGCGATGATGATTATTATTCTTTTCTATTCTTCTTCTTCTTCTTCTTCTTCTTCTTCTTCTCTTCTTCTTCTTCTTCTTCTTCTTCTTCTTCTTCTTCTTCTTCTTCTTCTTCTCTTTCTTTTTCTTTTCTTCTTCTTCTTCTTCTTTTCTTCTTCTTCTTCTCTCCTTGATTAATTCAAGATCACAATACGATGTTCTATTTCTTATTCTATAGTTCAGTTTCATAAGTTCTTCTCAATTTGTGCACATTCCTTCTTTCTCTTCTTTTCTTCCCCATTGTTATCATTATTTTCCCTGTGATTTTTTCACTAGCTATCCAGCATGTTCAAATGTTTATTTCTCTTTCTATATCTATTTATCTTCCTACCTTTTCTCTTTCTATCTGATTACCTTCTACTAGTATCCATATATTATATTATAATATCCATATATTTATCCATATAATATTCGATTCTTTCCCACATTGAATCATACTATTCCTCTTCAATTTTATGGGGATATTATTCATTATCAGTTGTATTATGTATCTTTTCTCAATTGATAACTTTCTTCAAAGATTTTTCGTTTTTCTGCTGGCTTTTTCTTCTCTTTTTCAGTTTTTACTGGATCCCATTTCGCTCTATCTCCACCATGAACACGATCTTCCACTACTGGATTCCATCTCTCTCTATCTCCACTTGGACTCGATTTTCCACCACTGGATTCCATCTCTCTCTGTCTCCACTTGGACTCGATCTTCCACTACTGGATTCCTTCTCGCTTACCTCCACTTGGACCCGATTCTTCCACTACTGGATACCTACTCGCTCTATCTCCACTTGGACCAGATCTCCCACTACCAGTTCTTCCTCAATCTTCGTCTTATTCACCATTAGGATTATTCATCACCGGAACTCCACACATCTACATCTTATTGTGTTTAGTGAATTTTGTTTTGAACTAGTGCTTTAAATAGTGAAGGGAGCCGAACTGTCAAGGCATGCTGAATGCACTCGAATCAAGAGACTTTTTCATTTAGGTTAAGTTTTATCAGTTTCATCCCCATTTTCCCCGTCATGTGTCGTTCTGAGGTCGGTTCACGATTGGTCTGCTGCTTCCATGATGCCTCTCACTGACACGTCAGCTCGCTCGCCCTCAAGTAGGTATGATTATTTCAATAATAGTAATAATGACGCAGGTATGTTTCTAGCAAATAAGCTCCACTCTTTCAAAAAACTTTTCAAGGCTGCTCACCTTAACGTACAATCCCTCAGTTGCCACATTGATGAACTCAGAGCAATCTTCCGTTTTCAGGACTTCAATATAATCGGAATTTCCGAATCATTTTTGAAGCCTAGTATTTCATCAAATTTTGTTGCATTGCCTGGATATAATCTTTTCCGGAATGATAGATTAAATAAAGCTTGTGGGGGTGTAGCAATTTATGTGAAAGAAGGTATCAAAACAAAAGTTTTAATCACATCTAAACAAGAGTATTGTTCCAGACCAGAGTTTATGCTACTTGAATTATCCTTATCTAGTACTGATAAATTACTCGTTGGTATCTGTTATCGCCCACCAAAAATAGGTCATTTCACAGATTTCGAAAGTGCCTTGCTTTCTCTTATGCCTTGTTATAACCGTATACTAGTTATGGGGGATATGAACACCGACTTGAACATGACAAATCGTAACTTTGACTACTTTCAACTGACTACAATTTTCCAATGCCTAAACATGACTATTTTACCTCTCGATCCAACTCATCATACTAATGAATCAGACACACTCATTGACCTTCTCATTGTTAGTGATCCCAATGAGGTTGTTCAAGCAGGCCAAATCTCAGTCCCAGCTATTTCTAGACATGATTTGATCTACTGTGTACTTTCCCATAAGATACCCAAGCCAGAACAGAAAATTATCACTTATAGAGACTTCAAAAACTTTGATGAAGCCGCCTTCCTGACTGATGTGGCTCAGACTCCATGGCATCAAATTGAAGCATTACCCTCAGTTGATGACATGGTCAAGACTTTCGAGAATTGGACTTTGACTTTGTATGACAAACATGCACCTTATGTGACAAGGAGGATTAATAGAAAACGACGAGTACCGTGGATGACTGAAGACATACTTAAGATGATGGGACGTAGAGACAAAGCACATAGAAAATTTAAAAAGACATTTGACTTGGACAGTTTGATAGAGTATAGGAGCCTTAGAAATAGGGTTAAACAGGAATTACGGAACTCAAAGATTAGGTACTTGAATTCGTTTATGACAAACAATAGACAAGACTCTAAATCACTTTGGCAGGGAATAAAAGAATTCGGGCTTGGCAAAGAGAAATCGAATCCACAAATTGACTTACCATTGAATAATATAAATGACCATTTCGTTTCACACTCTAACCAACGCGACGAAGTTGTCATTGCTAATCACATTGATGATCTTGAAGAGCAGGTTACAAACTTAGATTTACCAATCACTGATCAATTTCATTTCCATCCAATCTCAGAAGAAGACACTTTCAGAGCAATTCAACGTATTCATAGTAATGCTATGGGTGTAGACAAAATTCCTATTAAATTTATCAAGAAGATGTTATTTGCTGTTTTACCAACCATTACATACATTTTCAACAAGTCACTTGAAGAAGGCATTTTCCCTGAAAACTGGAAGTTTGCTCTGGTTCGCCCTCTAAATAAAGTTCCATCACCCAATAAAGTTGAGGATTTTAGACCAATCAGTATTTTACCTGCATTGTCCAAAGTGCTAGAAAGACTCATTCATGCTCAAGTTGTAAAATTTCTAGACAACAATAGTAAGCTTCATAACTTTCAATCAGGCTTTAGAAAATTCCATTCAACTGAGACAGCTCTGCTTCGTGTCACTGATGATATAAGGTTAGCTATGGACCAAAGAAAATGCACCATCCTCACCCTATTTGATTTTTCTAAAGCATTCGATACTGTTGATCATACAGTCCTTCTGAATAAGTTGGCTATTCTTGGTTTCAGTCACAACTCGTTAGTTTGGTTTAAATCCTATCTATTAGGTAGGAAACAATGTGTATCTGTCGGTGACAAAAAGTCAACTTGGAAAAACGTTATGCATGGAGTACCACAAGGTTCAATTTTAGGCCCTCTCCTCTTCACTTTGTATGCTAATGACCTTTCTTCCATTATCAAATTCTCCAGTTTCCATACTTATGCAGACGACCTTCAAATCTATTTAAGCTGTCCCATAACAAAAATTAATGAAACAGTTGGAATAATGAATCAGGATATCAATTCGATAGTGGAATGGACAAAGAAAAATGGCCTTAAGCTTAATCCCATCAAAACACAACCCATTATAATTGGATATTCTCGTCTTATAAACAATATTGACCTTGAATCGATTCACAAAATTAGTGTAGACGGTAATGACATTCCTTACTGTAGCTCAGTTAAAAATTTAGGCATTATTATGAATAATACTCTTGACTGGTCAGAACAAGTGAACAAAACTTGTAAAAAGGTATTCTCAGCCATGCATGCATTGAAGAAAATGCACGATATCCTCCCTAGAAACATTAAATTATTATTGGTTCAATCTCTCATCTTCCCACATTTAATGTATTGTAATTCTGTTCTTAACGATATGCAAGTCACTCTGAATGATAAACTACAGCGTTGCCAAAATTATTGTCTACGTTTCGTCTACTCTCTCCAACGCCATGATCATATCACCCCAGCCCACATTGCTAGTTCAACATTAAAGCTTCCCGATCAGAGGCTTTTTCGAATAGTCAAGCTTGTTAGAGATATCTTGATATACGGTAATCCGAACTATTTTAAAGATGATTTCAAATTTGTCTCTGAAGGTAGGAGGATAGATGCTTCACATACTAGAACCGGAGAAAGTACTTTAAGGATACCCAATCATCGAACTACTATTTTCACAAAATCCTTCTTAGTCAGTGCCTGTCGTGCATGGAATGCACTTCCTGTTTCTATCAGGTCCATCGAGAGCCGAGCGAGCTTCATCCTAACTTTAAAAAAACATCTTTTGGAACAAATGACTGAAACTGTCCGGCCCTAGAACGATCACATGACATCCATCCCCCACCCATCCCACAAATACAAACCTTTAAACCATGTTATAGAACGAATTGTATATATATATATTATATATAAACTCATGTTATTTCAATTATCCACTGCATAATGCTGTATATTACTGAAAGTTGATAACCCTGATCTACTTTCAGCCTACTTCATTTTATTAATCAATTATTTGATCTTATCTACCTATATAATTATTTTACTCTATCAATTTTCTGTTTTTTTTCTCTTTAATATTCATATTGATTAAAACTTTTACAATATTTCCATTAATAAATAAATCCTTAGTTTAAATAACGAAATTAACGTTTTGGTAGAGAGTTAGTGGGGAGGATATTTTTAATATTCTTTCCGAAGAATGGACATTGATATGTCCAAAGCTCCGCCAATTTATGTAGATGCATAACAATATGATTATTATCTATAGTTATTATATTCCAAACTGCTTTTTCATATCATATACAGTTCAATAATTATTTTCTTAGTCTATATTATGTAAATTCATCTATAATTTTGCTGTATTGTAAGCTATTGTATATAAGTGTATAAGCCAGTATATATTGTAATCTACATAAATAAAGTACTCAATCAATCAATCAATCAATTAAATAATAGATTACAATAATTTATAACAATATTGCTATGATTTAATACAATTTGCTTGTGATCTTGCACACATTGGCTGGTGTGAAGAAAAATTATTGAACAGGCTTTGGTTCTAAATTGATTTCTTTATCGATTCCACATTTTTGAGGTTATTCCTATGCATTTATTTGAATAGATCTTGTTTATTTTCTTTCTTCCTATCCACTACTAACTCCATCTTATTTCTAATTTACGAATATTCTCTGTTGATAATATAGACTTTTTCTAGTGATTTACATCATGGATTTTCGAGAAAAAAAAAATTTCAATTTTTCATGATTTTCATGATGGTTAGCCTACATCATGGATTTTCTGAGATTTACATAATGGATTCTCGAGAAAAAAAAAATTTCAATTTTTCATGATTTTCATGATGGTCATGATGGTTAGCCTACATCATGGATTTTCTGAGATTTACATCATGGATTTTGAGAAAATAAAAAATTCAATTTTCATGATTTTCATGATGGTCATGATGGTTAGCCTACATCATGGATTTTCGAGAAAATAGAAAATTAAAATTTTTCATGATTTTCATGATGGTCATGATGGTTAGCCACATCATGGATTTTCTGAGATTTACATCATGGATTTTCGAGAAAAAAAAATTTCAATTTTTCATGATTTTCATGATGGTTAGCCTACATCATGGATTTTCTGAGATTTACATCATGGATTTTCGAGAAAATAAAAAATTTCAATTTTTCATGATTTTCATGATGGTTAGCCTACATCATGGATTTTCTGAGATTTACATCATGGATTTTCGAGAAAATAAAAAATTTCAATTTTCATGATTTTCATGATGGCTAGCCTACATCATGGATTTTCTGAGATTTACATCATGGATTTTCGAGAAAATAAAAAATTTCATTTTTCATGATTTTCATGATGGTGTTACATCATGGATTTTCGAGAAAATAAAAAATTTCAATTTTCATGATTTTCATGATGGTTAGCCTACATCATGGATTTTCTGAGATTTACATCATGGATTTTCGAGAAAATAAAAAATTTCAATTTTTCATGATTTTCATGATGGTTAGCCTACATCATGGATTTTCTGAGATTTACATAATGGATTTTCGAGAAAATAAAAAATTTCAATTTTCATGATTTTCATGATGGTTAGCCTACATCATGGATTTTCTGAGATTTACATCATGGATTTCCGAGAAAAAAAAAATTTCAATTTTTCATGATTTTCATGATGGTTAGCCTACATCATGGATTTCCTGAGATTTACATAATGGATTTTCGAGAAAATAAAAAATTTCAATTTTTCAAGATTTTCATGATGGTTAGCCTACATCATGGATTTTCTGGAATTTACATCATGGATTTTCGAAAAAATAAAAAAAAACAATTTTTCAAGATTTTCATGATGGTTAGCCTACATCATGGATTTTCTGAGATTTACATCATGGATTTTCGAGAAAATAAAAAATTCAAATTTTTCATGATTTTCATGATGGTTAGCCTACATCATGGATTTTCTGAGATTACATCATGGATTTTCGAGAAAATAAAAAATTCAATTTTTCATGATTTTCATGATGGTTAGCCTACATCATGGATTTTCTGAGATTTACATCATGATTTTCGAGAAAATAAAAAATTTCAATTTTTCATGATTTTCATGATGGTTAGCCTACATCATGGATTTTCTGAGATTTACATCATGGATTTTCGAGAAAATAAAAAATTCAATTTTTCATGATTTTCATGATGGTGTTACATCATGGATTTTCGAGAAAATAAAAAATTTCATTTTTCATGATTTTCATGATGGTTAGCCTACATCATGGATTTTCTGAGATATACATCATGGATTTTCGAGAAAATAAAAAATTTCAATTTTCATGATTTTCATGATGGTTAGCCTACATCATGGATTTTCTGAGATTTACATAATGGATTTTCGAGAAAATAAAAAATTTCAATTTTCATGATTTTCATGATGGTGTTACATCATGGATTTTCGAGAAAAAAAAAATTCAATTTTTCATGATTTTCATGATGGTTAGCCTACATCATGGATTTTCTTAGATTTACATCATGGATTTTCTGAGAAAATAAGAAATTTCAATTTTCATGATTTTCATGATGGTTAGCCTACATCATGGATTTTCTGAGATTTACAACATGGATTTCCGAGAAAATAAAAAATTTCAATTTTTCATGATTTTCATGATGGTTAGCCTACATCATGGATTTTCTGAGATTAACATCATGGATTTTCGAGAAAATAAAAATTTCAATTTTTCATGATTTTCATGATGGTGTTACATCATGGATTTTCGAGAAAAAAAAAATTCAATTTTTCATGATTTTCATGATGGTTAGCCTACATCATGGATTTTCTGAGATTTACATCATGGATTTTCTGAGAAAATAAGAAATTTCAATTTTTCATGATTTTCATGATGGTTACCTACATCATGGATTTTCTGAGATTTACATCATGGATTTTCGAGAAAATAAAAAATTCAATTTTTCATGATTTTCATGATGGTTTTATACATCATGGATTTTCGAGAAAATAAAAAATTCAATTTTCATGATTTTCATGATGGTGTTACATCATGGATTTCCGAGAAAAAAAAAAATTCAATTTTCATGATTTTCATGATGGTTAGCCTACATCATGGATTTTCTGAGATTTACATCA
>NW_024090303.1:0-49897 GCF_014356525.2 Nilaparvata lugens
ACTTGGATTTCCATTTTCATTTATATTCAACAGTAGTCCTAAAGAAAAATGACTATTAGAAGTGCAACGAGATAGAATCATTGGAATTTAGAAATAAATGGATCATAATCTGTTATATAATTGAATGAAAAAAGTTATAATGAGGTTCGGCTGCACAAAGTGGAGAAAAATAAAAATGTACTCACATTTATGCTGGTGGCATTCCATCCTTGCTCATAGTTTCTACTTCAATGACATATTATTTCTCTTCTATTCAAGAGTTGATTGCAGATATACACCATTCTCAACTTTTCAACATTCAAACCTTTTTCAAAATTGTATAAATTGAACTGAGTCTGAGCACTAATTATTTGAATGGTTTGATTTAAATATTTTTCCTGAAAACCTGAGAACTGTTTGTACAAACACACGACAGACCAGACGCCATCAAACTGATTGATGTTAGTACAACTACAATAGACCCACAAATTGGTTGCGAAAAGCACGTGAACCACGCATAAAAGCTGCCCAGAAAACACACAAGAGATAACACACACTAGAAACAAGCCAAAGCAAAACACCGCATGCAGAAGTAGTGCAGAAGAGGTTAGGTTAGGTTAGGTTAGGTTAGGTTAGGTTAGGTTAGGTTAGGTTAGGTTAGGTTAGGTTAGGTTAGGTTGCAGAGGAGAGAGAAACTACAAGCAAATTGAAGCTGGAAAATGCAAAATATGACACACAACACTAACAATATAGTGAGATGCACTTGCACCTGTCAGCATTAGATGAATGCAGAGTGTTGGTGTTATTCATAACAAATACTGACAGTTCAATCCAACAGGGACTTGATTCAAACTAGTGGAAAAGTTCAGTTCATTTCAGAAAAATCCAAACAGTCAAAACTATTCTTGCAAATAAAACAGTTGATCTGGTAAAATAATTAATCATTTAAAAAGTATGCTAAATTTTATTGGTAAATTCAAATCAAGGAAAAAAATGGCCATAGATGATGGATTAGGATTGAAAACTTATCATTTTATGATAATTAATGAATAAAATGTAACACCAATACTGTTGAAATGGGGTGAGAGAGAGGGTAGCAGCCTCCACTCACACCATTCCACAGTGGCAAAGTGTCACCAAATATTTTGCTAAAATAAAACCAACGATTTATCTATTTATTGGTCCAAACTAAACTGGAAAGTAATCGAAACTTTTCACAAATCAGATCCATTCGAAAAATATAAAGTTTATTTGAGTGTTGTGATAGGATATTGAAAGTGAGGAATGTGAGAATAAACAATCACCAGAACAAACCATGCTCTTCAGTTTTCGCTGATATAATTGTGTGAGGCTTCTATTCAAGCCAATTAAACCGAACCAAATATTTTATCATTTCACAAAAATTCTGTTCTGTGAGACACTTGTTAGGAAACATCTTAAGAAACGATCCTTCTGCTAAAATAATGAAACTTAAATATTATTCTTGTCTTAGCATCCAAGTAAAAGTTCAATCTTTTTTAATGAATGTTCATTAGATTTGTTAGGCTATTTGTTTTTGGACAGTGAACAAGCACTATTATATTCAAACTTTGGACTTTATGGCATGAACACAATTGGTTTCATGGTTGAAGTCTTCTTGTTATTCTTAACAAATACTGACAGTTCAATCCAACAGGGACTTGATTCAAACTAGTGAAAAGTTCAGTTCATTTCAGAAAAATCCAAACAGTCAAAACTATTCTTGCAATAAAACAGTTGATCTGGTAAATAATTAATCATTTAAAAAGTATGCTAAATTTTATTGGTAAATTCGAATCAAGGAAAAAAATGGCCATAGATGATGGATTAGGATTGAAAACTTATCATTTTATGATAATTTATGAATAATTATTAATGAATAAAATGTAACACCAATACTGTTGAAATGGGGTGAGAGAGAGGGTAGCAGCCTCCACTCACACCATTCCACAGTGGCAAAGTGTCACCAAATATTTTGCTAAAATAAAACCAACGATTTATCTATTTATTGGTCCAAACTAAACTGGAAAGTAATCGAAACTTTTCACAAATCAGATCCATTCGGAAATATAAAGTTTATTTGAGTGTTGTGTGAAGATCATGTTGTGATAGGATATTGAAAGTGAGGAATGTGAGAATAAACAATCACCAGAACAAACCATGCTCTTCAGTTTTCGCTGATATAATTGTGTGAGGCTTCTATTCAAGCCAATTAAACCGAACCAAATATTTTATCATTTCACAAAAATTCTGTTCTGTGAGACACTTGTTAGGAAAGATCTTAAGAAACGATCCTTCTGCTAAAATAATGAAACTTAAATATTACTTTTGTCTTAGCATCCAAGTAAAAGTTCAATCTTTTTTAATGAATGTTCATTACATTTGTTAGGCTATTTGTTTTTGGACAGTGAACAAGCACTATTATATTCAAACTTATGGACTTTATGGCATGAACACAATTGGTTTCATGGTTGAAGTCTTCTTGTTATTCTTTATGAAGTTTTAAAACATGTTAATTTGAAAACTTGTGGATTGAAACAGTTTTGGACGGATGAATGTTATGAATTAAATGAATGAATGAATTAGAAAGCACACACACAAATTATACCCATACTTGCTCGGGAAACCGGGGGATCGCCAAACCCCAGGCAATACTAAACCAAGATTAATACTGTAGAAGATAAATCTATTCATTTATTAATCTTGGTTTAATGCATTGCCCCCCTGCGGGCAAGAAGATGATGATGATGATGATGATGATGATGATGAATGAAAGAAAAATTAATAAAAGTGATTGAATTAGTGTAATATCAATAGACAAAATGCATAAACGTGCACAAACATTCAGTCTAAAAATAAAATTATCAAAACTGAAAAGATTTCTGATAGTTAGTGAAGAAATTAAAAAGTTGTGGGGAAAAAATATACGGTAAACGTTAGACCCAGTTCAATAACAATACAACTTTGAATAAGACCTATAAAAACCTCTTAAAAATATGCAAATAAAAAATTGATACAAAAAAATGAATAATAAAGGTGATAAAGAACATTCACTGACGATAGATGATAATTTTATATATTTGAATAGTATATTGATATATTTATATACAGAATAAAAAAACATGGAAAAAATGTATAAGAAAAGAGAAATTAATACATTATTTTGTTAACAAAAAAATGGAAAAATATTATTTGAAAAAATGAGATCGAAATACATCATTTTGGTATGAAAAAAACCATGGAAAATATTATAAGAAAAGAGAAATTCAAACATAATTTCGGTATAAAAAAAGAGAAATTCATACATCATTTTTATAAAAAAATCCATGGAAAAAATACCATTTGAAAAATTAGAGATCAGCAGTACTGTACATAGGTAATTTTGGTAACAAAAAATATTATTATAAATCAAATATTATCTGATAAATGATATAAAATAACAATTGAGAAAATATCATATAAAAAATTCATACATTATTTCGGTGAAAAAAACCATGAAAAAAGATAAATTAATACATCATTTTTATAAAAACCAATGGAAAAAATACCATTTGAAAAATTAGAAATCAGCAATACTGTACATAGGAATTTTGGTAACAAAAAATATTATTATATTAATATATCCTGATAAATGATATAAAATAACATTGAGAAAATATCATATAAAAAAAAAAATTCATACATCATTTTTATAAAAAAAATCCATGGAAGAAATAACATTGAAAAATTAGAAATCAGCAATACTGTACATAGGTAATTTTGGTAACAAAAAATATTATTATAAATCAAAAATATATATCTGATAAATGGTATAAAATAACAATTGAGAAAATTCATATAAGAAAAATAAAAATTCATACATCATTTCGGTGAAAAAACATGGAAAAAGAGAAATTAATACATAATTTTTATAAAAAAATCCATGGAAAGAATACCATTTGAAAAATTAGTAATCAACAATACTGTACATAGGTAATTTTGGTAACAAAAAATATTATTATAAATCAAATATATATCTGATAAATGATATAAAATAACAATTGAGAAAATATCTTATGAAAAGTTAAAAATATTGTAGATTTCTGTATTTGTTGTAACACATGCTCTGAACATATTTTATTGTAAGAATATGGATGCTCGAAGAGCTAGAATAATAAAAAGAACTGTTTCTCGAAACTATTGAGATTACAGTTGAATAGCCTTCCTAGCCAGCCGACAGTGGTATTCTTTTTTAAAATAGTTTGAAACAGAATCAATTCTTTCATAGAAACTTGCTAACAGTATTCTTAATGTTATTCACAGACACGTTTACAATAGAAACCACATGGCCCACTGTGTTTTGTGTCAACCCTTGTATATAGCTATAGCATAAGTTGATGGCAGGTAAATGTAGATTGTGTACAGCAATATAGATATATAGTTAGGAGAGAAGTGAAATATAGATATTATTTAGTTTACAATGTAACCACGTGAATAACTTAAATACAAATACATTATAAGGTTGAATAAAACTCATCTATCTTACTATCCATGACGAACTGTAATAAGTAATAACAGTGTTGAAAATGAATTTAAATTATCCAAAAGCACTCCACAGTGAGTCTAGTTTCAATAACTAATATTCGAAGATATTAGACTGTATGCTTGCAGACTGTATGGTTAGCATATGCTACAATTTTACCACATGGTTATCATATGAATATTATTGGAGCAATTATTTGATCAATTATTTGAATAAACATGATATGAGTAGATGTAGATATAAATTGGGCCATGAATTAGGTTAGGCTATGTATAAAGCGTATTCAAAAAATATATGTTGTACAATGAATTATAATTTAATAATTATTAAGCTAGTCAAATCCGGATTCTTAGGCTAAGGACAAATTTGTAAATAGAATAAGGTATGTTTGTTTGAAACATGTTGACAATTATTATAGTTATACAAAGAGTATGAGAAACCTGCTTATTAATAAGTATCTTATTGATTAGATTTATCCAACTCAATTGTGATGATGTACTGTATGACATTGTATTTTGTTCTTCATTTCATGAATTTATTATTGAAGTATTTTCCATATTAGATTTAAAAGATTGATCACTGTATCAATCAAATTCAATGAGTATGTATTCAATTGTCAGTATACAAACTTTGAAGTTTAAATATTGGTAAAATGTATGATATCATTTGTTTTAATAATGAAGGGGAGCCATAGTTTAAAATGATATAACATAATAAACATTATAGTAAATTTAAATTGATATTTGAATTCAGTTTATAAGCTGAATATTAGACCGAAGAGTTTGAGTGTAGGCGGAGCTAGAGGGCAAAGGGTGATGAGGGGTGGAAAATCGTGGTTCTAGTATATAAGCAGGCAGACCATGTCTTGCGAGTTCAGTCTCTATTAGTCTCTTGGATTTTGGACTAATAGAATATTTTGGACTGGTTCAGTGTAGGAGTGATTCTTTGGTTTCAGACTTCAATTATCCTATAGGGAATTGACTGAACCAGGTAAAGTTTGTATTTAGAATTTTCAATTCTCCTTATTTCAAATTCACACCACCTCACCCTAAAAAGCCCAAATAAGTTTATTGAATTTTATAGCATCATAGTAAAGAGCAAACTTAATTATTACTTCTTTTCAAATTCATATCTATAGCCAGGCACAGTCTTAATTAATTTATTGAAACTTATAGTTGAAATTTTCTTGTAAGCACAAAAAATAGTTTTTTAAAGCAAGGCTCCCCTAATCACAATCATTCTTAAAAATTTATTAATTCTTTTATTTTTGACTAATCGCATTTTTAACTAGTGGTATTCAATATTTTGATTTTAAATGTCACTCTTCAACTAATCTGATAAATAGGAACTGTTTATTAAACAGTTTACTGTATAAAATTAAACTTGAACTGAAGTACTTTCAAAAACTCAATCATCTTGTATATTTTAAATCATTACTATATTTTGATCAATTTTCATAAATTCATTTCAATTTAAAGTTTATCAATAAATTCATAATTAACCTTTGTTTTGCCTTTCATTTCATACATTCCCTTACACACGACCCTGATCTATCACTATTTATCTTTTTCTTCTATATTATTAGTTCAGTGAGTGAAATATAGTAGAGTGTATTTTATCAATAGTAATTGATTGGCGCCGGGCAAAATTCCGTATAGAGTGAGGGAGTTCGAAACCCACTCTAAACAAAAACGACAGTGGTGAAGAGTTCAGGTCGAAAGTTGGTATTTTTTTTTAGTTTGATTTAGGCTAGTTTTGTATGGCATGACTGAACGAAAAATATTTGAAAAAAATATTAAACGAAAATATAAAAAAAATATTGAACAAAAATATTTAAAAAAATATTGAACGAAAATATAAAAAAAAATATTAAAAAAATATTGAACGAAAATATTAAAAAAAATTACCACATCCATCAACCAAAACTACTATTGAAAATAATTATAACGAATTAAGTGGATGAAACAAAGATTTGGAATTGAAAAAATAGGAGGAAAGAATTGAAAGGAAAATGTGGGAAAGAAAATTTAAAAGCCGATCTGCATCAAAATCAAAAGAAACAAAAATTATTCAATTGCCCCCTGCGGGGAAAAAAATGTGTTCAAAAATATAATTGTACATATTGTAAATATAATAATACAGAGTATTATTGAAAAATATTAAGGTGACGTTATTGAAATTATTGAAGGGCAGAGTGGAGACATGAATGGAGAGCTTTTTGATTGGTAGACCTATTTTGATTGGCAGGCTATCGAGCTTCCAAAAATTAGGGAATAAAGTTTAGAAAAGTTTGGATGATTTTTCGAGTAAAATTTCCGAATAACTTGAAATGTAGGACTTGGAAGAAATTATCAAAAATTCAAAATTTTTCAACATGTGATGTATGAATTAAGACCACCTCGGGGCGCTGGAAATTAAAAGTCTTTTCTACACTTTTGAGCTAGAATGCACGGTTAAAGAGATAAAAAATCTGAAACTTGAAATTGGGGACTTGGAAAAAATTATCGTATTCTATTTTTTTCAAATTTTGAACATGTGATATATGAATTGAGACCACCTTGGAGCGCTGAAGAATAGAGGTCTTCTACACTTTTGAGCTCGAAAGCGCGGTTAGAAAGATGAAAATCTTAAACTAGGAATGAGACTTGAAGAAAATTCTAATTCAAAAAATTTAAAAATTTTGACATGTGATACATGAAATAAAACCGCGTTGAAGCGCTGAAAAGAATGAGCCCAATTTGAACCTGATCCAATAAAGTATAGAAAATTAGGTTGATTTTTAGGGTAAAATTTCCGAATGAAAGGTCGCAATCTTCAAACTGGGATGAATTTTAAAATTTTAAAAATATACGTTTCTGCACCTTGTTTCAAAGTACTTGCATATTTGAATGCATTATTGTGGGAATGTGGCAGGCTATCGAGCTTCCAAATATGCCTTGGAAATTGCCACATGCTAATAGCTATACCGTAATGCACCTACCCGGATTATGCCGTCGATAAGTGCACTTTTTCACCATTAACATGTGGCAATTCCATATGGCAAAATTATCATTATTATTAGGCTATAATATCCATGAGGAAACGATTTCATTAATTTCAATTTATGGAGACATGAAAAACAAAAATAACTCAAGAAAACTTGTACTATAGATGAAATAAATAAAATGTAAACTCAAGAAAACTGAGTTTTCGCTGATATAATAGTGTGCAGTACTATTCAAAGACGTGGAGCCACACACAATTATATTCATACTTGCTCGGGAAACCGGGGATCGCCAAACCCCTAGCAATACATTAAACCAAGGTTGATAAATAAGTAGATTTACCTGCTATTAGGATGAATAATGAATAACTCTACTTATTCATCAACCCTGATTTGATGTGTTGCCCCCTGTGGGCAAGAAAAATATGAAATGATTTAATTGGAGTAATATTGAAAACTAAAATGGTGAAGTTATTGAACGGGTTGATTAGTGGACACTTTAATGGAGAGCTTTTTGTTTTGTATATACTAGTAGTTCAGGGACCAGCAGAGCTTGCTACATCACTCCATCACTACTCACACACACACATACAAACACACATACAAACACACATACATACTCACACATACAAATTGAATTTAGAGTATGATGATATTATATGAAATAAGATTGGTGGAGGACACTGAGAAATACAAGTTTTTTTTACACTTTTGAGCTAGGATGCACGGTTGAAGAGATACAAAATATGAATCTTGAAATGTAGGACTTTTATGGAAAAAATTATCAGATTCTATTCTTTTTTCATGTGATATATGAATTGAGACCACCTTATTGGAGCGCTGAAGAATAAAGGTAATTACACTTTTGAGCTCGGAAGCACGGTTAGAATAGATAAATTTCGATTAGATAAAAAATCTTAAACTTAGATTGGGACTTTACAAAAAATTCCAATTTTGAACTTGTGATACATGAAATAATACTGCTATGTAGTGCTGAGAAGAATGAGTTCAATTTGAACCTGATCCAATAAAGTATAGAAAAGTTAGGTTGATTTTTAGGGTGAAATTTCCGAATGAAGGGCCGCCATCTCGGAACGAGGATAAATTAAACATTTTTCAATAAATACGTTTCTGTGATCTTTTTTCAAAGTTCTTGTATACAGAATTTCATCCAAAGCAGACCATAACTGCGAATTTTACTGCGGTACAAACAAACAGACGACAAACTCTGATTGACTTGAAACAAGAAAATTCGCTTCACTCAATCAATTATCAACTGTATTTTTATGTAAACATTTATTTTTTTATATTTGAATGCATTATCATAGAAGTGTGGCAGGCTATCGACCACAACATTGTAATTAATTATTTTCAATTTGTGGACACTTGAAAAACAAAAATACTCAAGAAAACTTTGAATTCACAATAGAATAAAATAAAACAAACTCAAGAAAACTTAAAATGCGACTACAGTACGTTATTGAAAACGATGAATATAGATATTTGCAATGGAGAGTGGATAGGTGTCTCAAATTTGAAAAAAAACAAGTAATAGGGACATTAAAAAAAAAATAACTCAAGAAAACTTGTACTATAGATAAAATAAAGAAAATGTAGACTCAAGAAAACTGAGTTTTTGCTGATATAATAGTGTGCAGTTACTATTCAAAGAATGAGGAGCCACTCACAATTATATTAATACTTGCTCGGGAAACCGGGGGATTGCCGAACCCCTATTTTTCTTTTTCCATATTTTTCATCTCATTTTTATTGAAAATTGTATTATGTTCAAAATTATTGTATTGTATGAAGAAGGCAAAATGGGTTTATAATTCTGTTGTCTCAATTAATAATAATACTGTACTTATATAATGAAGGGGAAAGCTTACATAGGCACATTTATTACCTGTGCATAAGCTCAAGAGTTAATTTTATTAATGAGTGTTATTCAAAACATAAAAAGGAATTACGGTTTTTGATTTCAAGTATTGAATTGATTGAAAGAAAGGATAAAAATGGATTGAAATAAGACTAATAGGAGAAGTAATAATATCACAAATAGCTGCTATAGTTGTTATAAACGCTGTATGGTATACGGTAGCCTTAAAATTAAAATAATTTTCAAGTACCGTAGTTTAGAATCTAATAAGACTAGGCTATTATCATACTATACCTATCTTACTTCATTTTTCTGTTGTCTTTTCTCTTAATATTGTACTGTATTGTAAAAAATTCCTTGCTGATAATAATTGGAGGTATAATTTATTTTGTGTGAGGTTCTCTTTAAACTATTTCTATTGGTCGAATGGAAAGAGCTGATATTATATATAATTATAATAAAATAAAAAATCTTGTGTGGCGCACTCACACAACTTTCCTTGCCGTTATGAAAATTATCACCTGACGCTAGTGTTTCGCGCATCTCAAATCTACTATTCAAAGATATGAGACAGCTGGTGATAGGACAATAACGCTAGAGACACACGAGGTCTGCTATCTCTTCGTAGTGAATGATTTAATAGAATCAACAGTTGCCAACAGTTTGCAATTTAATAATCACATTTTCTCGAATTTCAAGCTAATTTTCAATTTTAGGTGAAAATTTTACTGGACATCAATTGCAGAGATTTTCATGTTCAATCTTTTCCACTTGAAATTTTTTGTTTAAATTGTATATGAAGGCTGCTAATTGAGAATCTAAAATCAAACTATGCATAGATGGGGCGGATCTCCTGAAATTTTACATATATAGAACTTGTTGCAGTTGATAGAGCTTATCATGACTATTCAGGTATAAATTTGATCAAGATCGTTGGAGCCGTTTTCGAGAAATTGCGAAAACCCTGTTTTTTGACAACATTTTCGCCGCCATCTTAGATTGCATTTGATCGAAATTGTTCGTGTCGGATCCTTATAGTGTAAGGACTATACGTTCCAAATTTCAAGTCATTCCGTTAACTGGGAGATGAGATATCGTGTACACAGACGCACATACACTCATACACACACACACACACACACACACACACACACACACACACACACACACACACACACACCACACACCACACACACACACACACACACACACACACATACAGACCAATAACCAAAAACCACTTTTTCGGACTCAGGGGACCTGGAAACGTATAGAAATTTAGAAATGGGGTACCTTAATTTTTTTCGGAAAGCATTTTTCCTTACCTATGGTAATAGGGCAAGGAAAGTAAAAAGAGTCAGCTTATTTCACCATAAAAAAAAAAAAACAATCACAAATAAAGAGCAAATCAAATATGATGAAAGCTTATAAACGTAGGGGATAGAGAATCACGACTAACGCATCATCATGAATGTGTCAACTACTCAACTGATCATCTTGAAATTTTGTTATATGATTTTTATTTACCGAGAATGGTTTTAGGCCTATTTTAAATTCCATAAGTTTTCAGTTCGTCAAGTTCTTAACTGGACCTTGTGGAGCATGAATAAAAACATCATGGATTAATAGCATTAGTTATTGTTTCTCTATGATAATATGCATGGGATATCTATATATATAAAGCGAAATGGCACTCACTGACTGACTGACTGACTGACTCACTCACTGACTGACTGACTGACTCACTCACTGACTGACTGACTGACTCACTCACCCTCACTCACTCACTCACTCACTCACTCGCATAACTAAAATCTACCGGACCAAAAACGTTCAAATTTGGTAGGTATGTTCAGTGACCCTTTAGAGGCGCACTAAGAAATCTGTTGGCAATATTTTAACTCTAAGGGTTGTTTTTAGGGTTTAAGTTTCGTCTTTTAGCATGTATATTCTTCTTCTCCCAATCTCTTAATTATAATTGAAATTTCCATATGTCTTATATATAAAGCGAAATGGCACTCACTCCTGACTGACTGACTGACTCACTCACTCACTCACTCACTCACTCGCATAACTAAAAATCTACCGGACCAAAAACGTTCAAATTTGGTAGGTATGTTCAGTTGGCCCTTTAGAGGCGCACTAAGAAATCTTTTGGCAATATTTTACTCTAAGGGGTGTTTTTAAGGGTTTAAAGTTCGTTTTTTAGCATGTATATTTTCTTCTCCCAATCTCTTAATTATAATTGAAATTTCCATATCATATGTTACTATAGAACTATAATCTAGATAGAGTACCTCTTCGAAACAGTTGTTAACTGGCAACTAAATTAATAATTTTGTCAGGTTGGCATTAAGTTGAGTTGACTTTGCTAGGTTGGCACCAAGTTGAAGATTTAAATGCATTTATCGAGGAAAAATTGATTGGGCACTGCTACTTCAATCCTGGGAATATTACATTACTAGCCGTCAGGCTCGCTTCGCTCGTCATATCCGTTTAGCCAGACGTTTAGTCGGGACCCCGGGATTGTCCTAACATGATAGAAATGCAGGCGAGCGAAGCGAGCCTGCTAATCTCATTCTTGTACAATCCAGTCGGGGGTCCAGGGGGCGGAGCCCCTGGCTAGACGGATATGGCGAGCGAAGCGAGCCTGACGACTAGTTAATAATATACGCCGAATTTCACTTTCCATCAGCTGATGGAAAGCCTATTACCTATATTACCGTCAGACAGTTTTCAACTTTGACTTGAAATTCAGTTCCATTATCATTTTAATAGTTTATTTCTCCTGTGCTCAAAACTTAGGCCTTTAATAATACTTTAAATATAAGTATACATTCAATTTCATTATTATTCCAACCTGTTCTGAAAAAAATATGGTGTCGCAAGTTGGAACCGCAGAGGTTGGGTAACTTGGGAAACCAATATGATTTGCCTAAAATGAGACAATTGAGTGGTTGAAGGCTGACTTGGGACATTATATTTTAAATAATATGTTTCATATTCGTAATAAAATAGTTATTTGTGCAACTAGTGCGCAAAGTAACAGTTTGCTGCACCGAAAGAAACGTTTACGCCCGAGCCGTAGGCGAGGGCGGAATGGTTTCTTGAGTGCAGCAGAGGAACTTTGCGCACGTATTCACATTAAGTTTTTCCTACAGTTACCATGAATATGAAAAGTGGGTAATTATGGGTAAAATTGCCTGAAATGCATCAAATGTTTTTCTGTGTAATTTATATTATTGATAAAACCTTAATCCTAAAATCCTAAAGTCTCGTGTCCTTGGTTATAATATATAATGAATAATAATTAGCGCGTTGTGCTTGGTTGCACCTCTGCTCACTATAGCAGCCACAGCAGTCACTGTTACCAACTTCAATTTGATTTTGCTGCACTGTTGCTCCATATAACCTACTAAGTATTTTTCGTTGCCATGTTGCAAATCTGGAGTGCAGAAAACTTTTTCCCGCACTAGAGCGGAAAAGTGATTCTTTGCGTTCTGTAATCAGTGCAGCAATGGCCACTTTTCAACGTAACTGTAGGAAAATACTTAACTGCAAAATAATTGAATAATTGTGTGTAACATTTGAGTGTTCACAATAGAAGTTATTAAAGGCTCAATTTCTAGGTTGGAGATAGATTGTTAAGACGGTTAAAAACGTATCTTAGCTGTTAATGTGTTGTTCAAAGCGTTATTAAATATTTTCAATGATGTGTTCCCAACAAATCCACAATGCCAGAACTCGGAATGAATTGCACAGACAGCTGGTAAGTTGGAATTGGAGGGAAGGTGTTAAACTGTCCCAAGTTAGACTACCGTCCCAAGTTAGCCGGTATCTGCATTTGTACATGTATTTGAGTAAGATACAGATTAAGCGAAGCATCAGCTGTTAAAGAGCGAAATACGCGTGTTTGTGGCGCAGAAGTCTGCACGCACCTTTTTCATTTGATATAATGTAATTGGATAAGGATTGAGGATTCATAGACAGACAATAGGTTAACGATACACAATTTATTTTCATAACTTTCTCATACAAAGAGATTAATCATTGTCATAAACAATCAAACAATAATAGTTGAAATTCATTACATTTTCATAGAAAATAACTTCAGATACTCCTCCAGAAAGTATACATTTTAGAATGATTGAAAACATTTACTATTAATAAATTTGCAATATTTTGAAGTCATGAATTGTATTTACACAGAATAGAATATTTATTATTTTATAAAACACAATTCACAAATTGAATAACTTCATAATATATATTTTTGTCAATAATGTACCTACATTCTAATAGAAAACAAATGACGAAGCAACGACAAAAAAGAATAATTTTATTGATTTATGCAACAATTACATCATAAAAAATGATAGGAAGAGAAAACTAATCATGTGACACCTTTACAATCTGAAACCTTTTGTTTCAAACTACTAAAAACATATAACAATCCACTCATCACAAATTCTTCTTTAAATAATAATCTAATACTAGTATTTAAAAGCCTTCCATTTATATATATATATATATATATATATATATATATATATATATTATATATTATATATATATATATATATATATATATATATTTATTTATTTATTTATTTTTCTGACTCTTTCATCAATACAAATTCTCCAATATAAAATACAATAAATAATAATGAAATCCTAGTATAAAAACTTCTCATTTTTTTCAAAATTTTCAAACTTTTCTCTTAGAAAATCAAATACAAAATACTCTTAACAGAGATTAGCCTCTCCTATCTCTCAGAATATTTTTTAATAAAATCCTTGTATAAAAATCTCTTATTTTTTCAATTTTTTTTAAACTTTTTCTCTAGAAAATCAATTACAAAATGCTCGTTCCTGAGATTTTCTCTTCCATCTCTCAAAATACATTTTCTGTGTTGCCTAATAGTACATTCACATTAATTTAGAGAGTTTCTGTTGTCATAAATTCCGCCTCATTATATTATTGTTTAAGAACAAAAAAAAAAAAAAACAAACAAAAATAATCCACATATTGATAATGAAACCTCGCATGATAAGGCTGTACTATGAACTGAGACAATTAAATCATAATGCTTCAAATTATATATACCATAACATTTCAACAATCTTTAAAGTTTCAATAATCTATGTATAATTCTATTATCTTTCACAACGATTGCTTCAAATATATTTCAACAATTTTTCAACTTTCAACGATATCTATTCATAATAAATATGTATCATTCACAACGGTATATTATCATAGAGAAACAATAGCGTAAGTAGATATCCCATGGAAGAGGGCGTTTATGTCGCAACTTTTACTGTTATCTCAAGCCGATTACTGTCGATTTTTACTGTTTTGTTAGGGTAAGAGTGTATGAACGGCACAGTATGAGAGACTACTAGCTTCACGGGAAAATATCATAAAGCTTCACGGGAAATAACTACGTGGACTATAGGCTTGAGATAACAGTAAAAGTTGCGACATAAACGCCCTATACCATGGGATATTTACTTATGCTATTGTTTCTCTATGATAATATTATACTCTCAATAACCAAATCACCTTTTGAATTGAATACAATACGTCTCAAATATCTTCTTTTTTAATCAATCATTATCCTACCATATAAATATACGATTTTCAAAACAATTTTCGAGAATTTTCGCTCTTGTATAAAACGAGTTGAGACTTGTAGAGAATATCAGTGTTGTCAAATTTTGCAGAGTTTCATTATTTTCATATAACTTTTAAATCTATTAGGTTCAACTCACACTTATGCGACTTAGGTCGAGAAGAGAGTGGACTCTAGTGGAAAGCATGTGTTTACAAATGTTGACAGTCGCAGAGACTAGAATCGACTGGTCTGAGTGTCACCATTTGGAAACACATGCTCTCCACTAGAGTCCAGTCTCTTCTCGACCTGAGTCGCGTAAGTGTGAGTTGAGCCTTAGATTCGAATTGGCAACTCTATTATATCTAAATATAATTTTAAAACTTGTAAACTATAAAATATGGATGTATTCAAAGTGGCAACTCTATTTATATTTAAATTTGAAAATTTAAGGATATCAATATCAAATTGGGAACTCTATTTGAATATTACTTTAAAATTAATTAAATATAAAATATGTATATAAATTCGAATTGATAACTCTCCACATTGACAGTGTTGTCAAGTTGAATAAATCCTGTCATTGTCATATGGACTTGCATGAGAAGATTGAAATTTCGCACAATACGGCAACATGGATAAATCCTACAAGTCTCAACTTATTTTATACAGATTAAAACAATTTTTTCACAAAACATAAAAACGTTTTACTCAATCAATATTCTAACAATTTCAATCTCTATCACAGTAGTTTATGAGGTTAATCTTTATTGTAACAGATGGTCTTTCATAACATATCAACTATTTTTCCCTTCTCAACTCTAATGTAATTTTGTCTCTTTTCAAAAGCAAATTATTAGTAGTATCATCTATCCTCGTTTATCTCCCAAGCAGCAAAATAATCAGTTTAAAGTACTTTGAAATGTAATTTTAAATCACTTTCAAGCACTTTTAAATGATTGTACAATGATTTACAATGCTTTAAGTGGGCAAAATTGTGATTTATAAACTACTTGAAAATCATTTGAAATCACTTTCAAATGATTGAATAAGTTCTTCAGAATCATTTAGAATCATCGATTTATGTACTTTTCAAATCACTTCAAAGCATTTCAAAGTAGATTTAAATCACTTTTAAATTACTTTTAAATGATTGTACAATGATTTACAATGCTTTAAGTGGGCAAAATTGTGATTTATAAATTACTTTCAAATGATTGAATAAGTTCTTAAGAATCATTCAAAATCATTGACTTATGTACTTTTCAAATCTCTTCAAAGCATTTCAAAGTAGATTTAAATCACTTTCAAATGATTGAATAAGTTCTTTAGAATCATTTGGAATCATCGATCCATGTACTTTTTAAATCACTTAAAAGCATTTCAAAGTAGATTTAAATCACTTTTAAATTACTTTTAAATGATTGTACAATGATTTACAATGCTTTAAGTGGGCAAAATTGTGATTTATAAATTACTTTCAAATGATTGAATAAGTTCTTTAGAATCATTTGGAATCATCGATCCATGTACTTTTTAAATCACTTTAAAGCATTTCAAAGTAGATTCAAATCACTTTTAAATTACTTTTAAATGATTGTACAATGATTTACAATGCTTTAAGTGGGCAAAATTGTGATTTATAAATTACTTTCAAATGATTGGATAAGTTCTTTAGAATCATTTGGAATCATCGATCCATGTACTTTTTAAATCACTTAAAAGCATTTCAAAGTAGATTTAAATCACTTTTAAATTACTTTTAAATGATTGTACAATGATTTACAATGCTTTAAGTGGGCAAAATTGTGATTTATAAATTACTTTCAAATGATTGGATAAGTTCTTTAGAATCATTTGGAATCATCGATCCATGTACTTTTTAAATCACTTAAAAGCATTTCAAAGTAGATTTAAATCACTTTTAAATTACTTTTAAATGATTGTACAATGATTTACAATGCTTTAAGTGGGCAAAATTGTGATTTATAAATTACTTTCAAATGATTGAATAAGTTCTTTAGAATCATTTGGAATCATCGATCCATGTACTTTTTAAATCACTTTAAAGCATTTCAAAGTAGATTCAAATCACTTTTAAATGACTTGAAAATCATTTGAAATCACTTTCAAATGATTGAATAAGTTCTTAAGAATCATTCAAAATCATTGACTTATGTACTTTTCAAATCTCTTCAAAGCATTTCAAAGTAGAATACACATACTTCCAAATCCTGTTTGAATTACTTTACAATGATCAAAAGTTCTGTGAATGGGCAAAATTTGGATTTTTCAACTACTTGAAAATAATTTTGTATCACTTATATTATTGAAAACGTTCTCAAGAATCTTTCAAAATGTAGGCTACTCTAAAATCACTCTAAATAGCATTTCATGGTATAATAAAATCACATTCGAATTCATTTCTAATGAATTACAATGCTTTAAGTGGGCAACATTTCATGTGTAAACCAGTTGAAAACCATTTGAAAAGCACAGTCAATTGTTGGAATAAGTCCTTTAGAGTCAGTACCGTATTGTTCATTCCATATATCAGTACCGGTATCATATTATTTGAAAGTCGTTTCCAAGCATTATAAAATAACTAGGTACCATATCAGTCTGATTAAGATCAATCTGCATAACTGCAGGATAAACCAATTTCATGATCACCCAAGTCATCAAAAGCTATGATAATCCACTTTAAATATTATGTGATGGAAAATATATCTTCAATTTTATGTGACAAAAATTATAATCTACTTTCTAGAATAAAAAGGATATTCAGCTGGATGTGAAAAATTACATGACTTCAAAATTAATTAATAAATCCTTTACTTGAACGCATTCACATCTTATATAGTATATTACTGGATTGGAATTAAATTTTCTCAATATAATATTATAATCAGGCTCAAAAAGTGTTTAGACACTGTGCTTGCACTTCATGGCTGAAGCTCCAAAATCCTCTACTGTCTCGTCTTCATCGACTTCAGCATACAGCGAGATGTTTCTCCTTTTCTCCATGTCTGTGAACAAAAATTAAATCAACTTAATTTTAATTTCATCTTCACTGTATAACTTCAGGTACAAAAATTAGTAAAAAACGGAAGCATTTGCATGTAGGCCTACAGCAGATCAAGTTCAACAGATAACAAAATTGGAAGCTTGAGAAACTTAGTTATGTGCATTATCAATCAATCAATCAATAATAATTATTATGAAGAATGTCGTCTAAATTTGGAAATAATATGTTTACTTTACTTATCTGTTAGAAATACAAAGTTATTGTCATAAGAGCTCGTCGTATTGAATTATTTCAGTTGCTCTCCTAAAAATGTAATTTTTGACCTCTAGATAAATACCACTAGAATATTTTAATGACGACTCTGTATTTCAAATCAATAGAACAAAAGAATAGAATATCAAATCATTAGAAATATCCGATTCGTCAATTTGAATGGGCATTTTTCATGTAAAAATTGGCATTTGTTCTATAAAATTATGACCAAATAATATTTCGTTGACCAAGTCCAATCTTGAGAAATTATGATTTTAGTATAGCCTACTGTTAATTGTTATAGCCTTATGTGTCGATTGAAGTATATCAATAACTATGCAATATATGAACTTTCATTTTATTTATTACACAAAATTGTTCTTCATTGCCCTCTTACATTTTTATTGCTTCACAAGATACAAAGATGCAATATAAATTTGAATAAACAAATAGAAAAAGGAAAAATATACCGTATCCAAAATAGTAAAATACGAATACTTGAATGATTATTTTACACATCAAAACAAGTATATTTTGCAAATAAGGTAGGCAACTCCCGAGGTATATAGTATATAATAGTAGAGGCTTTAAAGCTTGAATAAAAGTTATCTCGGTGAATTCGACCTGATATTAACTATTATTGACTATCTATTTATTTGTTTCTCTTTATTAACACGACAAGTATTAGTTTATTCGTTGAAAAATATATTGAGTATCGGTAATATAATAGAAAAGGCTATAGGCTATAGCCTATAATTATGTAATGTGATAAATTACATAATGGTATATGCAATTAACGGATGTAAAAGATCCATGAGTCATTACAGAACGCAACCCCGAATTTAGAGGCAATTCACTTGACTATTGCTTGGTAAACTATATTCCATTCTCATTTAAGATACAATTAAATCATAATTAACCATATTAAGACTTTTTTCACCTGCGCGCTCTTCTAAATTTCGGTTGCAGGAGCCAATCGTTGACTTCTTCTCCAATGTCAGACTCATTGACCATCTTTTAGAAATTTCTTTGGCAGACACCTGGAAGGATGAGATTAGATTTTAGGATTGGAAAGAATCATAATACAGATACTTACAGATATATATACAAATATTAATGGAATGAGTGAGAAAAACCCCAGACAAGCAATATGGAAAATAGCACATCTTTCATGAACTAATTATTGATATCTTATTACAAAAGAATTGTTATTAAATAAGTTGAAGCTAAGAAATGTTCAAGGGTATATTTATAATGGATTACAACGTTTTAATAAAATGAAATAATGTCAAGTATTAATTTATGAAAATATAGTTACAGTAAGTGTTAATTGGGCTACTTTTATGGAAGCTGAATTCAAACTGAATGTAATAACAGGACTTTTCATTAGAAATGGAAGAAAAAGAGTAAAACTGGAATAAAAATAATTATAAAGAATTCTTTACCAGTGTGGAAGTGGGGTATGCAGAAAAATTGAAATTGGAAAAGAAAAATTGGAATGAAGATTCAATAAAAATTTAAATAGAGAAAAGGTAAAAATAATGGAGGAAAATAATTTATGTATGAGCGGAGGATACAGAGAAATTAGAAAGTATGCAGCCTCTCTTCATAAACTGTTCTGGCAGCCCCTCCAACTGGAGCGAGCTACACGTACATCACACCACACAGGAGGTTACCGAGCGCCAAGCGGGAGTCAAAAAAGGAGTCAGAGAAGAAAAAAATGAAATGAACACTGATAAATTAATTTCCTTAATGTAATTTTTTCAAGAAAAATATGTATTGAAGCTCTTTCTTTGGAAAAATGTAATACCGGTACAGATAAGAGTACCGACAGTAAAAAATACTGTATAAGTTGAAAAGAATTCATCACTTTAGTACTGTATAAATAATATAATTAATAATTCACTATGATTTACTACTTGAACTTCTAGTTTATGAGTTCTAATGATTAAACTATTTTAAGAAAATCTAATGCCATATTGATACTGACTTGATAACAGAACTTCCGTAAAAGGAATTCGGTTGTCATTGTGGATTGAAGTTATTATTGTGATGATTCTGAAATAATATAATGTATAACGCCAAGTAGATGGTGTTTCTACAACAGCATTACTTGCCACTGAGTGAGTGAGTTGAGGAGTGTGAAATTTAATTTAAAAGTATTTGCGCAAAATGATGAGATGGTAGGTAATTACAATTATCTTACCTAATTATAAGGTGTATCTTACCTTTGAAAGTTTTATTCACATTTGATCCAATGTGTCCTGAGTTTTCTTCTAGCAATTAAATTTTTTGTTGTTGCTGAGATATGCATTATGAATAATTAATGTATGCTTCCACTTTTTTGCTCATCTCTTTTTTCGATACCGTATTACTCTGTAGCATCATTATAATCATTCTCCATACATTGCCAATCGCAAACATTTCCCTGCAAATGAAAATTTGACAACAATAGAACAAATTTACAGGTATCAATATTGCAGGTAGAAATATTATTCATCTACTTTTTGTAGGCTTATTGTTGTTACATCTACTCCATCCTCTACTTATGCATATTGAATTCAGTCAATGATAATAAACAGTTGAATAAGAAGCGTCGGTACCTCAACGTTTTGTAGCTTTTCACATGTGAGAAGAGGTACGATATATAAATATGTATGCTGGATTGTTGTTAGAAAGGTTTTATCTCGATTATTTTCTACCTTATTCATTGAACAAGTGTAGCGAGTTCTTAATTTGGACTCTAGGATTTTAGCGTTAGCACGATATGTTACTCGTGATAACAGCTACTGTACCGAACTCTTTGACTAAATTACTTCAAAATTTGAAATCAGCATATCTTTGAGACCATTCTACAGATCAAAGTTATTCGGTTGTCAATAAAATTGACTCTTTCCTTCGTCCTTTATGAGGATAACAGGATATCATGATTCAGAAATAGATATGGAAAACATGTACAGTGGTAGCATAAATCATATTAATCACAAATTACACGTTATAAAATCAGTTTGAATTTTCCACTTTCATATGGTCAGGAATATTTTTTGTTGTCATCATGGATGTTAACAACTTATTCGATTTATAATATTGAGCCTATCAATATATTGCATATCTTAGGTCCAATAGGCCCAAAAACATAATAATGAAGTAGAACCTTAATAAGTGAACAATATAACAGATGCTAAGTATAATTTGAAATGAATTGAGTTAATATATTGATAATTGTTAAATGTAAATAAATAAATACAAACTTTTTCATTTCAATAAAATTTGAGGTTGAATATTTCTGAAATAGCTAAATTATTTCTTTTTTCCATAGTCGAAACTACATACCGTAAGGTAATAATTAAATTGAATTTGCTGTTATATTCATAATTGTAAAATCATGTCATTGGGCTGAAATTTATTTATAAGATATTAATACATAATTGGAACACATCCTCTTGCACATCCATATTCAGAACTGTCAGTATATAGTAGCATAAGCATGAATATATTATCGTATTCGAAACTGTACCTAGAGTAATATTATGTACTTACATTTTTTGATAGAAGATCAAATATTCACGTTATTTTAAAACTAATAAACGACTGAAGCACTGTAAAGAGAACTGGAAATTTTCACTTACATGCGAAATGTGGTGCATGTTGTTGCATCCTTTTCGACTGAAACACTTACAGAGACTAGAGTAGATGAGAAGACCAAAATCCAAAAACGCGGCAAAACGCTTCGATTTCGACAACGTGTAGTGAAAAGAAGGGAGGAAGAATGTGAGAGAGTGAGTGATGTTAGACAGAGAAGGAGTGGTTGTTGAACAGGGAGTGGACAGTGGACAAAGGCCTGCCATTACAAAAGGAGAGAACCGAACGGTACCGTCAAGTTATTTTGAAAAAATCGTGAAAAACATGGTTTTTTTAGTAATTATCCGCCATTTTTCTCAAGAATATTACGGAGCTCCTGCAATTTTCCAAGGAAAAAACTCATGTCATTTGATAGGACTTATGAATAGCTACCCATGGCTTGAATTTGAAGAAAATCGTTAGAGCCGTTTTCGAGAAAACCGTGAAAAACCTGGTTTTTGGTCATTATCCGCCATTTTTCTCAAGAATATTACGGAGCTCATGGAATTTTCCCAGAAATGAGGCTCATGCCAGTTGATAGTGCTTATGAATATCTATCCATGGTATGAATTTGAAGTAAATCGTTAGAGCAGTTTTCGAGAAAACGGTGAAAAACATGGATTTTTAGTCATTATCCGCCATTTTTCTCAAGAATATTACGGAGCTCCTGAAATTTTCCCAGAAATGAAACTTATGCCAGTTGATAGGGCTCAAAAATAGCTCTCCATGGTATAAATTTGAAGAAAATCGTTGGAGCCGTTTTCGAGAAAACCGTGAAAAACATGGTTTTTTAGTCATTTTCCGCCATTTTTCTCAAGAATATTACGGAGCTCCTGAAATTTTCCCAGAAATGAGACTTATGCTAGTTGATAGGGCTTATAAATAGCTATCCATGATATAAATTTGAAGAAAATCGTTAGAGCCATTTTCGAGAAAAACGTGAAAAACATGGTTTTTTTAGTAGTTATCCGCCATTTTTTCCGCCATCTTGAATTGAATTTTATTGAATTTCTTATTGTCGGGTCCCCATGGTATAGGGACCTTAAGTTTAAAATTTCAAGTCGATCGGTTAATTAGGAATGGAGTTATCGTGTTCACAGACATACACACACACACACATACACACATACACACACACAGACCAACACCCAAAAATCATGTTTTTGGACTCAGGGGACCTTGAAACGTATAGAAAACTTGAAATTGGGGTACCTTAATTTTTTTTGGAAAGCAATACTTTCCTTACCTATGGTAGTAGGGCAAGGAAAGTAAAAAGCGAGGGCAATGTAGTCTGGTGATCTGCGTTAATTATTTCAAAGTTCAAGAGTCAAGATCCTTTTCATGTTCTATTATAATATATTGCACTATTACATATATCCTTTATTCACTAATAAGATGAGCTTTACAGTTTGTCTATAGCTCAATCGGCTACAGTATCTAAATCACAAGACAAAAAATCGATCATATGAGCACAATATTAAATATAAAAATATTTTTAAATTTTAAGCTGGTAATCAAGATTGATTACAAAGATAAGCCAAAAAAGTAGCGTTTTGTGCATTTACTGATGAAGTAGAAAACCAGAGATTACTTGAACTATCAACTCTAAGCTCATTCAACTTCAAGACAAAGTTGGAAATTCAAATCAAACAAATTATATTTTATGCATAATTGAATAATCGGACCGATTATGAATGAAGTATTCCTGAGAAAAAACTTTGTTCCATGCTTTAATATTGAAAATCGTTCTGTATTCTTAAGAATATCGAGCCTTCGATGTCTACAATCTGAGAATAAAAAGAGAAACCTACATGATGCAAAGTATTCTCGAATATTATGATCAGTTTCCCACATGTATATTAGTTGTAATGGAAAGTATAATACTTATGTCTCTTGCTACGATGTCAAAGAAAGTACAGAATACTGATACTAAAAAAGACTTGGGAAATATAACCTAAAGATCTCAAAATTGATGTTGTGAGATCTCAAAATAAATAAATAATATCGATCAACTTCGAAAAGAGAGAAGACCGAAGGCAATTCTTGTATTTAAAAGATGAATTTTGTTATTTCCATGTAACACCAACATCAACTCGTACTACGTACGAGCACAGAATACAATTATAGGAGTTTTCTCTGGTACGAGTATAGGCCTAATGTCATTCATCCCAATTTGAAAGGATTTTTAACTCCGGCCGCAAAAGACATATCTTGTCAAAACAATTTCGCCTGTATTTGCTAAGAATTAAGCACCTGAAATGAAGTGACCTATATCTACTTCCTCCTCCATGTTGCTTAATGAACAAACCATATTGTCTTGTGTGGGATTTCAATAATAATTGTACAAGCTCATTCCCAGCCTTTAAGAACCACAGATTAGTCTAGAATTACGATTCTCAAATATGTAATTGCAATGATTGAATTGACTGGGAGTATGGCTTTTGTTATCATTTGCTGTTCTTATTGTTCACGCAACTTTCTTCGAATTGATTCCTCAGTTTATTCCATACAATTCAATTTGATTCCTCGAATCCATGCCAATCCCCGATCATGGAAACCAATTTTGAATAATATTCTCAATCTGAACCTTTGTAAATTGATATTCTGGAAGTTTGTAGTTCAAATCTTCCAAAGAACTTTTAACAAATCCGAAGTGTAGCATTAGGGTATGCAACTCACCAATCACTGGTCAAGTCAAGGTAACTTTTGTTGAAAGAATGTATTTGATTAATGGATGATTATTATAGTTTCAATTCGGTAGAGGTAATAAAGGACTGTCTGAATATTTCTTTACGCAGGGCTTTGGTTGGGATTGGCGCTAAGTCTATTAATATTGTGAATTAAAATGGAGACATTTTCCAATTTTGAGATAAATTTTATCTAAAATATTGGAGGAATTTTATACATTCTTATTCGAAATACCGTAGTCTCAATTTTATCATGAATGTAGTAAAAGTTATTAATCTTCTTTGATAGTCTATATATCTTGGTTACCGGTTATCGAATTAAGCTTGATCTGATGTTACCATTGGTATTTCAGTGTTCTTTGATAATAATATTTATATAACCTGCAAAAGTTGCCAATTTTCAATCCAAGTGAAAATTAATTTAAACTAGATTCATTAATATATAGATCTACTGGGTTAATTGTATGCGATCGGTTCAGTACCATATGTGATAAATCTATAGCTCAAGTTCATTATTGAGGAATTCTGAACCGACTCACTAATCACAATTTATGAAAAACTACCCTATTGATTGCGATAAAACTAAGAAGGATTTCTTATTCCTATAATCACATTACAAACGAAAAACATCACAGCTTTCTTAGGTCCTAGGTGCTCTCTGTGAAGTCTGGTGAAGATAATATATTAGATTAGGATAGGAAGAGAGTAATGAATAACTTATAGCCTTTCATCAACAGATATTTCAAAAACTACCTATCATTCCTGCAACAAAACTGTAGTCTAGTGTGTTCTATAAAATTTTGTTGCTTTCACATTATATTTGCAACAAGTTTTTTTCAAATACTTTGACAGATTATACTTTCATAAGACTTCAAACGTTAATTCATTTTTATAGGCCTACTTATTAGTTATTAATCATATTAATTCAAGTTTATAGGCCTACTACTTAGCATTTATTATTTTTATGAAGATTATAGTTTTACTCATCCTACTGCTAGTATTAACTGATCTAATATTGGATTTTAAAGGAAAGGATTGGCTTATGACGTGCGGGATGAGAAATTCATGAATGACACATCATCATGTCTGAACTACTGGACTGATTGACTTGAAATTTTGCATCTGGACTCTTAATTAATCGAGGATGGTTAAAGGCCTATTTAAAATTCTTCAAGATTTCAGTAGGTCAAGTTTCCAGTCTGTCAAGTTTTCAATTAGAGGGTTACCTGCTAGTCAGTAATAAGTGCACAGTTCACTCACAACTCCCATTACACAGTTATTAAGAACTCTATACTATATTATATCAGGTCCTACTACGATGTAGCCTACAAGGAACTCCATACGTTACGTTAACGTGTAGTATAGAATTCCGTGCCTGCCCAGCAAAGCAAAGACAAGAGTGTCATCATCAAAGAGCCAGCTAGTGCCGTTGACTCATTCTTTTGAGTTCTGAGCTATTGATAAACTAGAAACATTGTCTACTTTTCAACTTTCTTCTTTCAGAAAATGTTGAGAACGATGTTCTTGCTTTGTAAATACATGTATGTATTGGTAGCTATAGTTACACTACCGGGGGTAGTTGGATGAGCAACTAACAATAGGACAGAAAGTCCTACCTCACTTTCTCACTATCATTTTTCCCTCTCTCTTTCGTCCCCTCAATCTTATTTTGTCTCTCTCTCACAATAATTATCCTGGTCGTGTGGGAAGGATATTATTTTTTATACACTTTTCAGAGTCGACAATTATTTGTTGAAACACCGCCGATTTATGTAGATATATTACAATATTATATTATTGTTATTCAAATTGCATTCTATCTTTATTTTCATCAATTGATTTTTTATACTTTGTAGAATTCATTAAATTTATTGATTAGCAATACTGCCATTCAATGTTAATTAGTGTATAAGCAAGTATATATTGTAACATGGATAAAGAACTGTGATCTATCTATCTAATTTATCTCACTTTGCTTGAATATATTAACAACTAGCAGGTAACCCGTGCTCCGCAAGGGTCTAATTAGAAACATGTCAAACTAAAAATTGACCTAATGAAATCCTGAAGAATTTAAAATGTGCCTATAACCATCCTTGATAAATAAGGAATATTTATGCAAAATTTCAGTCTAGAAGTTCAGACGTGTTGATGCGTCATTCGTGAATTTCCCATCCCCCATAACGAAAACCTCTTCAGTTTACCCTTCACAAGGTTTTCACAAGTTTATGTGAGAAGTTTTTATTTAAAGTCTATGGTAATGATTTAAAAAGGTTTTCGTTGCTATCTGGGTATTGTAAGAATTTTAAGATAAATTTATGTCAATTGATTAATTTCCTGAAGTGTGATAAAATATGTAGATGAGTATTTTTTTATATAAATGAGGGTTTATCAGTTAATTCACTTAAACAGGAAGCTGATCAGATCTCTCGGATTTTGAATTTGGCGCGCTACCTGGTAATGGTTTTCAGTTATTTTTATGGTTCCTGATGGAAAAACATTTTTGTTTCTCTCGGTATTTAATAGGTGGTTGTATTATATCTATATTCGATTTTGATTTACGAGTTTATTATGATAGGGTCTCAGTTTAGAGAAGGTTATAAGTTTTAAAATTTCGCAAGCTACTAGTTTTACTGATGATTACATTTATTTACAAGACTTCCATTAACTATTACTCACATATTTCGTTCATAAGACTGCATCCATTCAGGTCCTGAATTTTACTATTTCCAGTTACAGACTTACAGTGTTCGAAGATTATTACACACACATCGATTTCTACTCGTCCAATTTTTTGCCGTCCCCATAAATTCTATTAGATTAAACCTAACTTGATAAAGGCATGATGTTGTCCATTCAATTTGGTAGAATTATAAGAACGGCAAAAAATCGATGTGTTTGTGTAACTGGCTTATTTAATATTTATCCCTGGTTCAATCACAGTACTTCCAAGTTATGTTTTCCCATTATTTCAATTATTATCGTATATCATAAATCATTACATTTTGGGGTCACATTTGCCACTCTATTCATTGCCTCGTCAAGAATAACGTTAACTACTGATACATATTTTCAAGACTCTGCAGGAGGGGAACCATGTCGAATTGCTATCTCCATAATCGTAATGTTAATTGGGATTCCATATAACTCGGTTGATTTTCATCCGAACGTTCCAGTCAATATCTCATTTTGAAGGTTTGTTAATTCTCTATTCAAGTTGCGAGGTGAAAAATTGATATTTCTTGAGAAAACATTTATATTGCTCTATTAAGTGGGAAACTTTTATGATTTTTTCCTGGCGTTTTTGATGAATATTTTGGAAATTTATCTTGCAACATGAATTAGTTTTGATGATTCTGTTGAAATCAATGTTTTCATAAAAATCTTCACATCCGTACGGTTTTTAAATGGAATCTAGCGAAGGAATTTATCGTTTGCAAGCCACTGAAAAATGGAGGTGACAGACCCTCACACGCACGCACAAGCGGTGCGTGACCGCCTTCAGTTGACTGAAGGCGACCGGTTTTGGGCTCAGTTTTCCTGTAAACAATAGTTCTTACATTATTCACTCCCTTTTGAAAGTTATTCGCAGAAAGAGTTCATGAGTAAAGGGATTTTGACCTGAGAGTGGACAAAATATAATCAGTATACAGAATGTTCTGAAAAAAGGTGCCCATAAATGAGGGCGTGATTCGTCACATCAAAAAAAGAAAAAAGGTCCGAAAATGCTTAGTTACCAAGTGATAGAGGGTGGAAGATTTCGTCTGAATTTCTGTGCCTCTGCTGAAACGAAGCCCTATGGGTATTTGTTGGCTGTTAATTAAGATGTACAATTTAGCGTACTTTATGTAAAATGAACTGAAAAATTCAATAAAACCGTTTCCAGACCTGTAGCTACAGTAATTTTTAAGATATGTGACGAAATATGCGAAACTTGGTCCCGAAAAAAGTTCCTTTTAAGTTTGAAGCAGATTTACTTTGTTAAAAAATGTATCTCTCTCTATATATCTCTCTATATATCTCTCTCCCGATCGTGTTCTAATGGGAAGGATGTTATGTTATATTCAGAGAGTTGACAATAATTTTATTTGTTGAAACACCGCCAATCCATGTAGTTACATCGCAATATTATACTATTGTTTTTCAAATTGCATTCAATCTTCATTCTCATACTTAGTAAAATTCGTTGAATAAACAGCAATACTGTCATTTATAGTAAATTAGTGCATAAGCCAGTATATATTGTAACATACTGAGACATACAAACAGGCGGCTGTAGAAACAACATTCGTCCAAATTGTCTTGCTACCAATCTATTGCTACTGCTTTGTGGTGAGATTCACTTAAAACTGTCAGCATTAGCTGGAAGGGAACAGCATTGATGCTGTTCAGAAGTATGCTGACACATCAGAGCTACTCTATGATGTCATTCATCTTAAACTGACAGCATTGATTAAACGGAAACAGCATTGATATCATTCACGAGGTATGCTGACACTCAACCAAGCTCCTCTATAGTGAGATTCACTCTAAAATGTCAGCATTAGTTGAACAAGACGAGCTTCGATGTTATTTATAAGGTACACTGACACACAACCAAGCAGCTTTACAGTGAGATACTGTCAGCATTAGTTAAAGGTGAAACATTGATGCTATTCATGAGGAATACTGATTTTTGAAAGTGAGCCACACTATAAGTACCTGACTCGGTCAGCATCGACTGAATGGGGAACATTGATGTTATTTATAAGGAATGCTGACAGTAGAAAGTGAATCTGTTCACAGTATAAAAGTGTCTAACAAGACTTTTCAGCATGGCTAGGAACATTTTTAGGCCAGTTCCTAAACCTACAACAATCAATTAGTCACGGAAGCCTGTAACTGTGAATAGATTTTTCATTGTGGGGGGGGGGGAGTTCTTCTATGAAAGACTGACTATTTCCCTCTTTCTCTCTTCTCCCTCTGGCGCTCTCACACTCACACACATACCTTCTTCAGAGATTTTCTACTTCTTTTTCTTTTAATCCGAGCCTAGTTCTTACAAGAACGGGTAATGAATCCTGAATTTACCCGGCTATCCTGCAGAGCCTTGAATCCTTTGATAACAACTATTAAGCAATTCTAAATTATTTCATCCAAATTATTGTCAAACAATTTCAATTGGGAACAATTTTGATTTTCAAATGATTGGAAAGTACTTTTAAGTACTTCACTTCAATCATTCTAAATGATTCATAAATCAGTTTCAATCACCGATTATAAAATGATTGGAAAGTACTTCCAAGTACTTTACTTCAATCATTCTAAATGATTCATAAATCAGTTTCAATCACCGATTATAAAATGATTGGAAAGTACTTTCAAGTACTTTACTTTAATCATTCTAAATGATTCATAAATCAGTTTCAATCACCGATTATAAAATGATTGGAAAGTACTTTCAAGTACTTCACTTCAATCATTCTAAATGATTCATAAATCATTTTCAATCATCGATTATACAATGATTGGAAAGTACTTTCAAGTACTTTACTTTAATCATTCTAAATGATTCATAAATCAGTTTCAATCACCGATTATAAAATGATTGGAAAGTACTTTCAAGTACTTCACTTCAATCATTCTAAATGATTCATAAATCATTTTCAATCATCGATTATACAATGATTGGAAAGTACTTTCAAGTACTTTACTTCAATCATTCTAAATGATTCATAAATCAGTTTCAATAATCGATTATAGAATGATTGGAAAGTACTTTCAAGTACTTTACTCCAATCATTCATAAATCAGTTTCAATCATCGATTATAGAATGATTGGAAAGTACTTTCAAGTAATTTACTTCAATCAAATAATTCTGAACAATTTGTAAATCATTCTCATGCAGTCATCAATTTCCAAACGATTGGAGAGTATTTCCAATCACTTGACTTCATACTTCACACTTCATGATCTGTTGAGGATACTCGAAAGTTTATTCGAAGTTTTTCAATTTTCACTATCAATATGGATTACTCATTAGAAATCATTGGAAATTATTTTCAAGTAATTCCAAATCATTCCATTCAAATGATTCCGAATGATTGTCAATGGATTTCAATCAGAAATGAGAAGAAAAAATTCAATGACTTGAAATTATTGTAAATGATTTCAAAGTAATTATAATTGTCTCTTTCAAATCACTTCAAAGTACTTCAAATCAGTTGACTCCAATCATTCTAAATTATTCGTAAATCAGTTCCAATCATTGGTCTTCAAGTAATTGAAAAGTACTTCAAAGTACTTCATTCAAATCATTCTAAGTAATTTATAAATCATGTTCAATCATTGGTCTTCAAATGATTGAAAAGTACTTTAAAGTACTTTACTAAATCATTTAAGGTAATTTATAAATCATTTTCAATCATTGGTCTTCAAGTAATTGAAAAGTACTTCATTCAAATCATTCTAAGTTATTTATAAATCATTTCCAATCATTGGTCTTCAAATGATTGAAAAGTACTTTAAAGTACTTTACTAAATCATTTGAGGTAATTTATAAATCATTTTCAATCATTGGTCTTCAATGACATTTCATGGAGAATTAAAAGTAATTTGAAAGTACTTTAAAATGATTTAACTTGCCCTAAAAAGAGGTGACAAATTTTAAATCACTGGCAATTAGTTTCAAGCACTTTCAAATCATTTCCTTGCTGCTTGGGTAGTCCAAAGTGAGGTTAAGTTTAAAATTTCTGTTTTCACCAAAGATTAACACTCAGAGAATACGTATTCGAGATATGACTGATGAATTTTGAATTTTGAAGGGTTGATAAGAGCCGGAAATAACACTAAACAATCTAATGAGATATATAGAAATAAACAATCTATAGAAAACAAATAACTATATAGAAATAACAAATAAATATATAGAAAACACTAAACAATCTATAAATATATAGATTCTGATAGGATATATAGATAGAGGATAGAGGATATATAGATATTGATAGAACTGAGAAACCATAAATAAGCTTAGTAAAGTAATATTTGATAACCCAATAATATTTTGGACAACGTTAATTTTTCATCGATATTTTAGAGGGAAATGGCTCATGCTAAGCCTAAGTTTTCCTCCATGACATAATTATAATACGATTATTGTCTTATAGTGTTTTGTAAAATAAATGCAATGAATTATATTAATAATCAGTTTTCAATTTATCATGATTTTTGAGAAAAATATGGTACAGGTTCAGCTTATTAATTTTTCGTTCATGGTCATAATTATATGATGATCATAGTGTTTTGTACAATAAATGGAATGAATACTGATACTAATACTAATAATCAGTTTTCAATTTTTTTTCATTTTTGAAGTTTAATGGTCCAAAAAGGGGATTTTTTGAAGTGTTTACTTATTCAAAACAGAGCTGCAAATTATGTTGATAATGTGTAGCCTTATAAATTTTGTTACAGGCCTATAATATAAATAATTAGTTCTTAATTTTTCTTGTCACTTTGAAGTTTATGATCCTGAAAAGTAGAAAAATAAATAAAAAATGTTTTAAAAAGTGATTTTTTGAAGTGTTTACTTATTCAAAACAGAGCTGAAAATTCGTACATCTTAACAACTTGTTGAAAAATTGATAAATTTTGTTCCAAGCATATTCCTCGGTATCTTGTTATATTAAAATTAACATAATATATTGGCCTAGGCCTATATAAATAATGGTATTAAACCCTTTTTTAATACCGCTGTATTAATCAAATTCATTCCCCATTGAAATGTAGAAGAAATTACTGTACAGGGTTTTAGAACAGTTTCTATGAGAGGCTGCCAAATCCTTTCCTTTTAGGAAAATGCATTCCTCATCTTATAACCCAACACATATCATTTATAGTGGGGTGTATATTTATACATTGGATTATATTTGCCTATCGAGATGCATAAAACTTCTATTATATTTTCGATTATATTTTATTCAATGCATAAAACTTCATCGTTTTAAATGTTATAGTATTCTAATTGTAATGTAATTGTTTTTGATGAATAGATTTGATTTGATTTTGGTTCACTCTTGAAAAAATAAGTGTTTTTAAAATATTTACTTGGAAACACAGCGTCTAAACTACAACAGAATTATTATGAAGTGTTTATGGAGAACAAAATCAAAGATTTAAAAGAGAAAATGTGGAAGTTTGAGAGTCTGCTTTGCTAAGACGTTGCTCATTATTTCCTCTAAAGTAAAGAATGACAAAAATAGAGAAATGCCTTGGACAGTTGCCAAATTGTCCGATTAAAAGATATACTAAGCCAGATGGTTATTGATCTAAAAAATGAATGTTTTCATTGTTTGAAAGATTATTACATCAAATAAATCTGGGATCCAAATGCTATCAACAAAAGAGTTATGTAACCTTGATGCAAGTGCTATCAAATTCAACTATGAAATACTTCAAATCCAATGGTCATCAAATCGAAATGTATTCATTGTGATTATCGGAAATGACTCACTCGATCGAGGTCTCAGAAAGGTTGTTAACTTGTCAGCAGTTTTATGATAAGTGGAATAAAGAAGTCTTTGTGCAGGCGAAAACCAAGCTATTATAATTAATTAACTACCGCACTGCTGTATTACTGTCCAGTTTCATTTCAGGGCTGCTTGTTTTCACATGATAATTGATTAAAATTTATTATTCACATGAAAGCTTATTTAGTTTATCCACTTGAAGATGACTTTAGAGTTGGAACATGTTGTGTCAAATAGAGAAATATTTTAGAAAGAGTAGGCCTACTTTGAATTTTACATGTAGTAATATTTTAATGTAGTAATATTTTAATGTAGTAATTACTACTGTAATATTTTCAGATTATATTATCATCGACTACTTGCAGACTATGTTTATAATGATCATTTAATTTTTATAGACTTTCAAACTGCAATAATTTATCAGTTTATCTATATATATAAAAGAGAAATGGCACTCACTGACTGACTGACTGACTGACTGACTGACTGACTCACTCACTCGCATAACTAAAAATCTACAGGACCAAAAACGTTCAAATTTGGTAGGTATGTTCAGTTGGCCCCTTAGAGGCGCACTAAGAACGGATTTGGAAAAATTTCCAAGGATACGCCCAAAATCTGCGTTTTCCAGCGTTTTTTAGGGTTTTCTCAGCTTTATCGTGGACAAATGAACAGAAAATGTTCAAATTTAGTACAGAAGCACAGCTGGGGTGTAATAATGTTGTGTTTGAATGAATTTGAAATAACGCCAAAGATACACCCAAAATTAGCGTTTTCCGACGTTTTTCTCAGCTTTTCTGCGTTTATCACCTTTTTCAACTATATTGATGGAAATATATTTTAAAAAAAAATAGTACACATAGGTTAAGCTGAGGTGGAAGAATTTTGTTCGCCAAAGATACGCCGATATAGTAACAGGTGTTTTTACCAGCGTTTATCTACGTTTTCTCAAATTTTTGAGATCAAATTGACATAGAACGTACAAACTCGGTACAGAGGTCTACATGCAGGCGAGCGAAGCGAGCCCGCTGATCTCATTTTTGGACGATCCAGTCGGGGGTCCAGGGCTGCGGAGCCCCATGGCTAGACGGATATGGCGAGCGAAGCGAGCCTGACGGCTATAGTTATCAATATAATAGTAGGCCTATAGCTTGTAATTATAATATATAGTGTTAAGAATAACACTCACTATTGATATTGTGTTCTTATATTGTCACAATACAATAAATAATAATCATAACGAATAACATTTTGAGTGTTTATCTGTTGTTGCCGGTTCTCAACAGTTTGGAATACCAAAAGTAGTGGGATCAGATATTTGAAAAATGTAAAACAAATTAGCCATTTTGATATCCTGGAGAAAATAATAACAGAAGTCTGAAGAAAACACCTATAAACACAAATTCAAACAAACACTGAAAAATATGTCAACAGCATTTCTGAACTGTTCAAATATTGATTATAACTGCAATACAAATAATAAATGTGTTATTTCATTCTCAATGTCAACAAAATAGATGTCTGTTTTTGAATATAGTTTCAATATTGATTCATAGAAGATTGGTGTAGAAACGGTTAATGTGTTGATACTTTGTCATTCCGAAATCAGTCGATTGCAAGATAAGCCCAGCTTCTTCTAGAAAACTTATAACCGACATTGACAAACAAAAATAAATTCATGTAATTTTGTTGATTCTACAGCGTAGTTTAAGTATTTATGAAAAACAAAATACAGTTTCGAATATAAATTACTGTGGGAGATTCAGTGTAAGTTTCAGACTTGTACTTGTAGTTTGACAAAGTAGTTTAATTGTCAAGATTTTGGCTTATAATGGAATAATAGTAGGCTACAGTGTGGAATAGAGGGATAGTGAAATTAGACCACATTGATTTGTTTTCAAGAGCCATTTATTTTCTAATGGATCTCACGTAAGTGATATGAATCAATTACAATAAGCCCAGAAGAGAAGATCGTAGAGAAAGTTTAATGTATTTATAATTTTTTACCAATATTATTCACGAATTATAACAATTTTTATGAAAATCAAAAATACGTATTAGTATATTTTGTCATGTAAGAATTATTTTCTATTATTTATTTATTCATTCAATTCCACAATCGCAATATCAAAAAATTAATGATTGGGAGAGAATCAACAGGATAAACCCAGAACTGTTTATCTCCCCAATTACGATGAAAATAGTCCAAATGAAGTAGTAATCAATAATATTGTAAAATTCTAGATATGAAATATTTCTAAGAATTATTAATTGTAGATAGATTATCAACCCACAGCAAATTCTGAATTATCATCCCAACTCTGTAAATTATAAGTGACGAAGTAAAAAGATTAAATTAATAGACTACGTTTTTAACTGATTTTCATATTCTCAATAAACGTATTAGATAACTTTAAAAAAATGATAAGAATTTCAGAAACAGAACACATTATTTTATTGTTGGTAATACGAAACATTCACCAATAATGAAAACACTGTTTTCAAAAATATCACTTATTTATTGTAAAAATTACAAAAACTTCAGTGCCACTGAGGATTATACCATTGGTGTTGAAGCATGTTTGTAATTTTTACAATAAAATAAGTGATATTTTTGACAACCCAGCAGTGTTTCCATTATAGATAGATATCACAACATCTCACCAGCTACAGTACGGTATCTATTCAATTATACTCTGTCCAATTTCGCATGAGCTCTGAAGGATTAGACCGACCCTCGCTCCCCCACGCGAAGGCACACACGCCCGGCCTACCTGCGCCATTGATATACTATGTATACAACAAAGACCTTAGAGATGCATAGACTCTAATGCAGCTCTAGTGTCGTACATGGAATTGAAATCGGCCATTGAGGGGGCAACCTACAAGATTATTACATACCAATGCCTTTGTCATCTATAGTATTACAAATATATAGATATAATATCTCGTGCTAAAATACCTCAATGGCGGCCTTCAATTTCAAGTAAGAGCTATCATTGGGAAGGCATAGGCATTGTGGGTCTATATCTCTTTAAGGTCTTTGGTATGAAACGTAGTATACAGGTAGACATACCGTCCCTTTAACCACACACACAAAACGAGACTGCGCTTAGAGAGGTCGCTTAGGCGATAGAGAGCTATCAGAGGATCAGGTAGCAGGGTTTTTGAATGGTAGTGATTGGAGGGCGCTGATAGGTTTTGTGAGGAATATGCTTGGGCTTACAGAAAAATGCTAATGCAGGAATATAATACTTAATGGTTTCACTTTTTTTTTCACTCCTGCATATGTAGAATAATGTAATTTCATATGTAATTCTTTTGTTGCCATGATCTCTTTGGTTGATTGATTTTAAAATTGTTTAAAATTTGGAATTTTCAAATTGGATAAAATCAATTTCAAATTCTTGCATGTAAATTTTAAATCAATAAAATAGCTCACTTGGTGGCAGACGACCAACAGGTCATGTCATTATATATATATGTGTGTGTGTGTGTAATCATTAAATTATTATTGATTGATTGTCTTGTTATGTTGTTTTCTTGTATCAATAAATATATTTTCTATTCTATTCTATTCTATTGTGTGTGTGTGTGAGTAGTAGGAGGGTCGCCTAATCCTTCAGACCTCATGCGAATTTGGACAGAGTATAATGTTTTGCTTGTGAAATTATAGTAAAATGAAAGCTGGGGATAATTGATGAAAACTGTAATAGATGGGAAGAAAATATTATTATGGTAACAATTTATTAGTATTGATAAGAGTGGTTGCCAATTTTGTGTTTTCATTTCAGCAATAGATTGTGTAATATCCAATGATTTAATATGGATTCATATATTATAATTTCAAGATTAATGTTAAAGTGGTTGACAATTTCAATTTGTGTTTTCATTTCAGCAATAGATTGTGTAATATCCAATGATTTAATATGAATTCATATAATTATTTTCCCAAGATTAATGTTTAAAATTTGCAGGTCACATAATATCTACACAGTGGACCTGACCCAGAGTGACACAGGCATCGTTGCTCCATCCTTCTCGCTCAAACATCTCCCGAAAAGACAGCCTGTTGACATCAAATTCTCCGACTTGAATTACACTGTACCTGACAACTCACGAGCCGGTAGGTGCCAAAACATCTTTCCAAAATTCAAAGCTCAGTGATATTTGCGTTATTTCAGCTGTGGGAGAAGATAGGAAAAAGCCGATAATTTGCCTTGCCACTGCCTTATTCTATAGGGGATATAGAGCTGATTAAAGTTATTCTCTGCCTTCCCACTCACTGCCTTATTCTATAGGGAATATAGAGCTGATTAAAGTTAATCTTTATTATTTTTTGATTCATACAATAAGTATGAAAAAGATTAAAGTAAGATTTAAGTATTAGAAGATTTAAGTAAGATTAAAGTAGGATTTAGGTATTATGAAAAGTATTATAAGATTAAGTTAATCTTTATTACAATAAGTACAATAAGTACAATAAGTACCGTACAAATAAGTACCGTACCGTTTTCAATTCAATTCAATTCAATTCAATACATCATGAAAATGATAGGGAGAGAAAAAATAAGGTAACCTTGTTCTATTCCTCTCCCAAATTAAGATAAAGTTAGTCCGAAATAGGTTAAGTCTTGTAGTTGTTCACTTCACAAAATTTTCAGTCCTTATATTTATTTTCACAAAGTTTATATTCGAATTTAGATGCTTCAAAACCAAAACATAGGGTATATAGAGCTGATTAAAGTCAATCTTCATTCTTTATTGATTCATACAATAAGTACATCATCAAAATGATAGGATGAGGTAATCCTTGTGCTATTCCTCTCCATCATTGAGATAATATTACACATATTCCGATAAATATTTCAAGTCTTGTAGTTGTTCACTTCACAAAATTTTCAGTCCTTAATTATTCTCACAAAGTAGATATTTAAATTTGGATGCTTCAAAACCTAACATAGGGGATATAGAGCTGATTAAAGTCAATCTTTATTCCTTATTGATTCATACAATAAGTACATCATCAAAATGATAGGAAGGGAAAAATTAGGTAACCTTGTTCTATTCTACTCCAAAATTTAGATAAAGTTACACATAGTCCAAAGTGGGTCAAGTCTTGTAGTTGTTCACTTCACAAAATTTTCAGTCCTTATATTTATTTTCACAAAGTAGATATTTAAATTTAGATGCTTCAAAACCAAATATATAGAGCTGATTAAAGTCAATCTCCATTCTTTAATGATTTATACAATGAGTACATCATATAAAAATGATAGGATGAGAAAACATAAGGTAACCTTGTTCTATTCCTCTCCCAAATTCAGATAAAGTTAGTCCGAAATAGGTTAAGTCTTGTAGTTGTTCACTTCACAAAATGTTCAGTCCTTAATATTATTTTCTCAAAGTAGATATTTAAATTTAGATGCTTCAAAACCAAACATAGGGGATATAGAGCTGATTAAAGTCAATCTCCATTCTTTATTGATTTATACAATAAGTACATCATAAAAATGATAGGATGAGAAAACATAAGGTAACCTTGTTCTGTTCCTCTCCCAAATTTAGATAAAGTTAGTCCGAAATAGGTCAAGTCTTGTAGTTGTCCACTTCACAAAATTTTCAGTCCTTATATTTATTTTCACAAAGTAGATTTTTGAATCCAGATGCCTCAAAACCAAACATGGAAGAAATATCATTCAAGTGTATTGTATGTAACACCAACTGCTCATTCTTGTTCAATTAATCTATTATATTTTATTTGTCAAAAATAATATAGAAATTTGTTGAATGAGAATTGATATTATGGAATTTTTCAATTATTAGAAAAACAGAGTTTTATTTTTTGTCACATCCACATTTATTAGACTTTTACACAGTCCTGTGTGAAAGTGAAATAAATAAATGTGAAAATAAATATAATGTCTAAATAAATTGAAAATAAATATTATGTCTAAATATATGTGAAAATTCCAATAAATGTGGATGTGACAAAAAATGAAACTGTGTTTTTTCAATTAACAAAATATATTTTTCATTGATTAAATAATGAATTTTATGATTGAGATAAAATATTTTATGGAATATTTCGCGAAGCGCGAGGAAATAGTTTATGTTACATCAGTAAACCGATATCAGCTACTGTCATTGAAGGCATTGTCAAGACAGAGGATCGTCAACGTCGTTCTCCTATCTTTCTCCACTGCCATTATAACGTGGATCTCACTATAGAAAGTGAGATTCAAAGAAATTTTGAACTTAAACGGTCAACGAGAGATTAAACATTCAATAATAATACGAATGAATTAGATGTAATTTCGATGAAAAGAATATGAGAAAACTTGGTCACTTTATAGTTTATATAAGTGAAAAAATCTGAAAATTTGGAAGTATCCAAATACCTTCACATTTTCTTTTATTTAGAATAAGATAATATAGGCTATTACCTTTATATGTAGGCTATTACATCTTTTATTTTTGATTTAAAGAATATGAGAAAACTTGGTCACTTTATAGTTTTTGTTTTAGCTTAATGTGAAAAAATCTGTAAATTTGAAAGTATCAAAATACCTTCACATTTTCTTTTATTTAGAATAAGATAATAAAGTCTATTACCGTATATGTGGGCTATTACATTTTTTTTGCATTTCTTCAGATGATTATAAAGTGCTTCAAATGCTTACAAATGTTTCGAGTATCTGGAAAATTGTAGAAAACTTTTGATTCCAGGTTCGAAAAAAATTCTGGATGATTTACACGGAGAATTCAGGTCTGGAGAGCTGGTGGCAATATTGGGGCCATCAGGCGCTGGCAAAAGTACTCTCTTAAACTCCCTAGTCGGTTTTGGGTGAGTAAATTCATTTATTTATTCATAGACAATACATACAATTCAGGTAGAGAAAACAGGAAGACATTCGCCAAAACTGTTTTTTATTCTACAAAACACTATAATCATAATATACAATATTTTGACCTCAAATCATAATATAAAATTATGATTTCATAAAATCATAATATAAAAAATTATGACCATTGAGGAAAAACTAGGCTAAGCCTGTCCTCTCCAAAAATTTTGATTAAATGTTGATGTTGTCCAAAGTATTAGAAGGTTATGATTTAAAACATGATTTAAAATAGACAATCTAGAGGTTATGGAGTCACTTTTTTGTTATCGAATAGAACGACTAGCAGTCGAATTTCGTCGATAAATGAATTTATTCACTTTACTGTACCAACGTGATGTTTCGGCAGGTCATCTTAATGGTTGTACTCATAGACAAGTAGAAGGTTTGGTTGGCAATTTTTGCAACAAAAGCTAAGAAGAGTTCATGTGCGTACAGAATAAAAAATTATTCAAAATTCAAATATATTCTTTATTCTATACAAAATACAGGGTACATTGTAATACAGATCATGTTTACTGGAATACCCCTACAAGACTATTCGTCTGACGGTAGGGGGTGGGGTCCTGTTACAGTGGGTAGCCAATAGTCTATTCATAATATTGTATACTTGGATGGAACAGAAAATAGTTTCATCCATTCATTACCTATACTTATCGAATGTTTTAAGAATGGAAAATACAAGAGATAAGAATGTACTATATAAAATTCAAACTCAAATTTGTTGGATAAAGAATACATCTTACACTTTTCAATGGATGTTTTAAGAATGGAAAATAAAAATGGAAAGAGTACTCTGAAAAATTGAAACTCAAATTTATTGATGTTGCTTTCCATGACGAAACACTATATCATAACTTTGTTGTAGTTCAGACATTGTGTTACTTGCAATTTATTGAAACTACATAATTTATTTAAATTTATTGGATATAGAATACATCTTACTCTTTTCAATACAGCACTATAAGACAACAGCAGGTTCCATAACGTTTTGGTAGGAGTCCAACCAGTTAATAATTCACAAAGTAAAGTTAATGAGGAATGTCTTGTTACATTATTAGAGGAGTAATTTTCAGGGAAATATATTGTAAAAATGTACTTTCTGAAAATAAAATTAATTTGAATTTGAAAGTGGCGTTTTGCGCTGCACACAAGGTAATCTGAATTTCTATTTAAACTAAATTCAAATTACTATATTGATTATTGAACATAATGCACATGAGTCCATTTTAAGTTATAGACATTATGAGTTATAAATTGAGAGTAAATTACTAGGAAACTATTTATTTGATGCTGCTTTACATGACGCATCAAACACTCTATATAATAACTTTGTTGTATCTTAGACACTGTGCTTCATTTGTAAATATTTGAAAAAGCACTTACTTTTCTTGGCGAGTTGAGGAATGCATTTCACTCATAAGGAGGAGCTTCATCAGCCTGTGGCTGATGGCCAAGAAAAGGGAGTGCTTTTTAAATATTTACAAATTTCACACAGTGTCTAAACTACAACAAAGTAAAACTATTTATCATTATCAATTTCTTCCCCACTGACCATCTACAGATATAGAAATAGAAATTTTTCTTTATTGACATAAGACATTTAACAAAATGTGTGGTCAATCGTCATAAATATTATGCAAAATTCAAGCATTTGGTACCGTATATGGAACATTCAATGAGATAAATGTATTGAAAAAATGTCATTATTCTGTTAAAGATCTATTCGTTATTCGAAATACAGTTCAAGTTACTCATTATTCGAACATCATATAATTTTCAATTCCATTTTATTTGATGGGACTAAAATTTTGTTTGTGTTTTATTTCTGGTTCAAAATGTTTCTTAATACCTAACTCAATATTTTCAAGTTCTGAGAGTTTATTGAATGTATAATCATTCTATTATATTCGGTTTTTAATCAAATAAAATTCAAAATTTCTAGTTTATTATAAATAAATTTTATTTCTGGACTGAAAAGTGGACTCAAATCAATTCAAGTGGATAGCATAACCTATAATTTTTATCCATTCATAACTCTACCTTCATTGTATTATCATTCATCCCATCATCATCACCTAGGCTTAAAATACTTCTAGAAAGTCGCCTTTATAAAATAATAAATAAATGGCATTCGTCATTTCGTCATACCAGTACAAAGAAATTAAAATCCACTGGCGGATGCTAAAGTTCACAATCTACGTTGTATGGACGTAATGCTTTGAACGTGATCAGCTACATTTTATATTTTTTCCGATTTCATGAATAAGAACACTTGTTGAAATGTTGTGTGGTTGTAAGTTACTTCTGTTTGTTTGCAAAGCATTCTATTAAATAATAATGTGGGCTGTGAATAAGCAATACTCGGATTTTGTTTCTAGTCTCCATCAAGGTTGAGTGGTAAAGAGGACTGATAAGTCCTAACTCCGCCCAATAAAGAATATTTTAATTTCCCCTCTCTCTAAATTTATTCAATAGTTTTGGTTTCTTGAGACAGATAGTTTCAGTAGATAAATAAATGCCTTTACTTTCAAACATAAAAACATTACAATGTTTGTGTGGGTTCTGGGCGAAGATGAGGAATATAAGAGGCTCCCTTTTCCACTCATCGCATAAAGATTTAAAAATAAAATTTAATAGTAAATGTTTTAATAAATCCCTGTTGAGAGATGCTGCACACTTTGTATGAGTCGTCAAATAATAAACACTAAGTCATGATAAATTATTTAGACTGTATCTTCTAGAAACCTGAAGATGGTATTAACACTGAAACTAGTAAGGAATCAGTAGAGGAATTCATTACTGCTGATCACAACACCCTAGTCAATTTAATATAATGCTTTTTTTCTTACCATTGATACCCAAGTACAGGAGACCACTATCTGATCTAATTGTAAATTTGCTTTAACTGATCTGTTTTATTTATTATTGTCTATTGTATTTGTTGTACCTGTGCAATTTATTGTATGTTTCTTTAATGTGAATTGTGACTTGGCTATAAATATGTAACTTCCATGTTTAACTGGCCCAATAAAAACTTGAAACTCGTTGTTATAATTTGTATTTTTAATCTATTATTTTACTAATTCCAAGAAAGGGTACTATAATCCTATTTTATAAATATTTAGGCTATATACAGTCAGTATTCTCTGTAGCTCTAATAATTTATATATTTTTCATCTCCCAACGTCTTCTTCACAGTAACACGAAATTGTCCATCTAATAACCTCGATTGAAAAGGTATTTCATAAAACGATATGAATGAATTCCATAGAGGCGCTATAATAGAAAATCAAATGAGGGTAATGAAGATGATGATCAAAGAGGAGATAAAGATGAATAAATAGTCAGTATAAATTATTTACATCAGTATGGAATTTATTTATTTATTCTTTATATTGATTCATACAATGAGTACATCATCAAAAATGATTGGGAGAGAAAAATAAGGTAACCTCTTGTGCTATTCCTCTCCCAAATTTAGATAATGTTACACATAGTTCGAACAAATTGTTTCATATAACTGAATAGCCTCATATAGTCTCGATTATCACTGAATAAATAAGAATAATAAGTGCATTCTTTAATGGGGCAGTGTAATATTGAAGTTTACCTTTCTCATGAACTAAATTACTAATTAATAGAAACCACATGACCCAAACCATTTAGCTCTCTTCAATTATTAAGCACAAAACACTTGAAAATGGCCAAAGCAGGCCGAAACTACTTGCTTAAAATGTTTAAGGATCAACTCACACTTACGAGACTCAAGTCGAGAAGAGACTGCAACCATAGATGAAGGATAAGTAAGTATATTATTAAGTAAGTACTATATTATTCTTGTCTCTGCTGCAACTCTAGTCTCTTCTCGACGCAGCATGTGTTTCCAAATGGTGTCACTCAGACCAGTCGAATCTAGTCTCCGCGACGTCACCATTGGAAACACATGCTGCGTCGATAAGAGACTAGAGTTGCAGTCTCTTCTCGACTTGAGTCGCCTAAGTGTGAGTTGAGCCTTGAAGTTTAAAATGTTTTAAATAAAAGGCTACTTCACGTTGTTATATTATGATCATTGTTATTTACGGTACGGTACCGTAAATATTGACCGTGGTTTGACAACAGCTGGATTTCTTTTGCAGAAATGAAGGAATGACGGGAACAATATTGGTGAACAATCAGCTGATGGATGCCAGTTCGTTCCGCAAGCTAAGCTGCTACATCATGCAGAAGGGCGAGCTGCTCCCTTACCTAACAGTCGGTGAGGCCATGATGGTTTCAGCCAATCTCAAACTGGGAGCTTCAGTCAACAACAGGGAGAAAAAAGTTATTGTAAGTTTTCAGAGATTTCATATAAAAAATGATCGGTTAGTCATTATTTCATCACGTTCATAATATGATAGTACCAGTAAAAATCATATCTTATGAAAGAATTTACTTGATTAGAGTTTTGAGCAGGCGCGCCATTTAAGGGCGGCAGGGGGGGGGCATAGGCCCCCCCCAATTTCATATGGAAAATTGATCGGTTCGTCATTATTTCATCACGTCATAATATGATAGTACCGGTAAAATCATCTTATGAAATAATTTACTTGACTAGAGTTTTGAGCATGCGGCGCGCCATTTAGGGGTGGCGGGGGGGGCATAGGCCCCCCCAAGGATCATATAAATAATGAAAATGCGGGTCTATCTACACGAATCCTTAGAATCTCATACTGATTTAATACTTTTTTTAAACAGCAGTAGTACAATTCCTTCTACAGTATCAACAATGTAGCAAAATTTACTTGAAAGTATGGATACTGGTACGGAATAATAAAGAATATATTTTTCTCTGTGCTATAGTTGAAGCTTAAATATAGAATGGGTACAATTATTGATCAGGGCACAATAAGTGAGTTATTACATGAATTTCAACGAGATAATTAACAAGTTGTAAGATGTCACAGTGAAAGCAAAAGAACGGGTACAATCAGACAGTCAAAAATGTATGTACAGAGTTAGTGAGAATTATGGGAACAGCTTAATGTTTCTTTAGCTTCCTAACTGAAAGTTATCTCTCAATTAGAATATGATCCCCAATAAAATTGTTATTGTAAAAGAAAAATGTATCTGTTTCCATGATTTTTAAGAAATCTGTTTCAGTGTATTCCTACTTTAGGGCCTCTCTGTAGGCCTATATTTCTAATTAATATTTCATGATTTAATAACCAATAAATGTATATGTATGTATTGATACTTCAACCACATTTGTATAAAACTGGGAAAAATGAAGCATATAATAACATCTTCGAATGTAACATTTATGGGGGAAAGCTCAGGACCCTCTATTATCCTTTGGGGTATTCCTTTCCCCCACCCACATACCTCTTGGTTTTCCCCCCCTAGCAGTTTGGTGAAATGGCGCCATTGGTTTTGAGAAAAATATGCTGAGATGTCAAATGTGTTTCTTTCCCTTATGCTGTGAAATGATCCTTTTCAGATAGATGAGATTCTGACAGCTATGGGACTAGACCACTGTACGGAGACTCGATGCAAGAATCTGTCGGGTGGTCAGAAAAAGCGATTGCTTGTAGCTGTGGAGCTTGTAGACAATCCACCTGTCATGTTCCTGGATGAGCCAACAAGGTACAAACCAAGCTTCATCTTTTAATTTATCATATAAATATTTACCTCTTCGAATAAACTACTCCCCATCAATCAGGACATTCCACATTAGAAGAGAGCCAAAGTCCAGAAGGCCAGCGATCAGAATGACAGAGCAATTGAGGCTGTGCAAAGGCTAAAAATGAACTTTCTACTGGTGATATTTTTCAAAGTTTTTCGATTTGTATATCATGAAGCTATCAAAATGAGAAAGGTTTCTCAGGAAAACATTTTTTTTTCAGATCATTATTTTTTGAGACATGAGCGCCTAAAGTTTATATTTTTGGACAGAACATTTCAAGTTCGGTAAGATCGAGATAAATCCATGAGATTTAGAGGATAGTTTCTTCATGGTATTGTTGATCCAGTAAAACAAAAATTTTCAGAAACTATCAATTTTTAAAATAGTTATTCAATTTACCAAAAATAACTCAACTAAAAGTCATTTTTAGTGAATTGAATAACTATCTTATATAGATTGATATTCTCAAAAAATTGTGTTTTACTAGATCAATAATACCATGAGGAATCCATCCTCCAAATCTCATAGATTTATATCTTACCGAATTTGAAATGTTCTGTCCCAAAATGTAATTTTAGGCGCTCATATCTCGTAAAGTAATGATCAGAAAAAAAATTTCCTGAGAAAACATTTTCATTTTGTTAGCTTGATGATATACAAATCGAAAAACATTGAAAAATTTCACGAGTACTGTAGAAAGTTTATTTTTAGAACGTTTATCCTCCAAATCTCATAGATTTATCTCTTACCGAACTTGAAATGTTCTGTCCCAAAAATTCAAACTCATATCCCAAAAAGTAATGATCGGAAAAAAATGTTTTCCTGAGAAACCTTTCTCATTTTGATAGCTTCATGATATATAAATCGAAAAACTTTGAAAAATATCACCAGTAGAAAGTTTATTTTTAGCCTTTGCACAGCCTTAAGAGACGAGCGATCGAGGTTCTCTCTGACCATTAGATGGAGAGAGGAAGCGCCCCTAGGAATGCCAGAGAGCTGCTTCTCAGGCACTGGGCCTCCTGGTTTTGAGCTTTCCTGGCGCATCTGGGTGGCACTTAACAGAATTCGAACCCAACATAGGAGATGCAATGCATAATTTTCCAAATAATGGGGAGTTGCAGACTGCCCACTATATGACTATGGGGCGATGGAGCAGACAGTGCACCACATTATATTTGAGTGTGAGAGACGTGCCTACCTGGGTGAGGCTAACGTCTTCACTGTAGAGAGTCCCCAGGCAATACAGTACATTTCAACCCTTGATGTGCACTTTATAACAGTGTGAAATTTTCTTAATTTTGACAAAAATACCATAAGCTAAATAAATAATCAATTAATAAAACAATTATAATTTAAGAGGTGTTTTTGATGTTTGAATTGTTAATATTATCAAGTGATTTTTTTGTGTATTTAGAGGATGTCAATGTAATGTTTATTTTTCAACTTTGTTGTAGCTCAGACACTGTGTTACTTGTAAATATTTGTAAAAACACTCACTTTTGTTGGAGTATTGAGGAATGCATTTTACTCCTGAAGAGGAGCTTCATCAGCCTGACACCAGGGGCGCTTGCTCTTATATGGTTTGGACTGTTTGGCCAAAATGTGGGAAAATATATTACATTCAATTTGAAGTTTATTTGATCATTTATTAAATTGGATTTATTGTTTGGTATTGAGTTTTAACTTTCTGATTAAATGTTAGGCTGAGCGAATTTTTTGAGAGGATTGTCAATGTAATACTGTTTCTTTCTGCTTCTTTTACTTTCGTTTTAGTTTTCAAATTTCTAATTAAAATTTTAAGTAATATTGTATTTTAGTTTTATAAAATAGCACAACTCGCATCCGCGCTCAGATTCTTTCTTTGCGGATGGTAATTTTTCCATAAAAATGTAATTTATATTCATGTTTGTGAACTGTATTATGAATAAAAAAAAATTTGATTTGATTTGAAAAAGTTAGCTCTTTGGAGTGATAGTTTTTAGAAGTAGCATCCAATTGTTTGGCTATTTCAATGTCAATAGCTAATAGATAGGACAAAAATGCTAATTTGTGATTGATGATTAGTTCGATGATCAATTATTGTTGTGACAGTGGCCTGAACTTCTAAAAATTACGTCAAAGTCCTGTATTCACTAATTAAGGCTGTGCAAAGGCTAAAAATAAACTTTTTACTGGTGATATTTTTCAAAGTTTTTTGATTTGTATTTGATGATATACAGGCGTGTATATGTAGGCGTGAGAGCCTACTATCACGTCTGAGTACTGAGTACTGTGTGAGGTTGAAGCGCTCTTTTTAACGATAGCAATAAACGCGAAATAATGCCTCATCTGCAACTCGACGGTTTCGATAATTTGACTCAATTGTGGCTTCTTGCAATTGTTCTGCTGTTTTCGAATTGCATAATCATTCTGTATTTCAAAAGTGAGAGTACCTCTACTGAATTCTCCAGTACCTATTCCTTCTACTACTCATGACAAGTGGTCAAATTTCAAAATATAGGTGATTGCAAAATTTGGTATTTTGGAAATGAATAGTTTTGAGCTAGGCATGTTGCTCTTGCCCAATTATATCTATGAATATGACATGCAATCAGATGACGTTAAGGCTGTGCAAAGGCTAAAATAAACTTTCTACTGGTGATATTTTTCAAAGTTTTTTGATTTGTATATCATCAAGCTATCAAAATGAAATAGTTTTCTCAGGGAAACATCTTTTTTCCAGTCATTACTTTTCGAGATATGAGCGTCTAAAGTTTGAATTTCTGGGACAGAAAATTTCAAATTCGGTAAGAGATAAATCCATGAGATTCAGAGGATAAATTCTTCACGGTATTGTTGAATGAATAAAACAAAAATCTTTTGAAAATATCAATATTCGTGGAAGTTATTCAATTACCCAAAAATGACAAAAAAATAACTCAACTAAAAGTTATTTTTGGTCATTTTTAGTAAATTGAATAACTCTTTCTCAGAAATCAATACTTTCAGGAAATTTTTGTTTTATTTAATCGAAATTACCATGAAGAATTCATCCTCTAAATCTCATGGATTTATCTCTTACCGAATTTGAAATATTCTGTCCCAAAAATGTAAACTTTAGGCGCTCATATCTCGAAAAGTACCATGATTTGAAAAAAGATGTTTTCCTGCGAAAACTTTTCCATTTTGATAGCTTGATGATATACATATCGAAAAACTTTGAAAAATATCACCAGTAGAAAGTTTATTTTTAGTCTTTGCACAGCCTTAATTCGTAGATTAGTTAATTAGTGATTGAATATTAGTTCGAATGCCTGCAGAAAGGATTTCCTTGAAGATTCTGAACTACCACCCGAAAGGGAAAAGAGATATAGGTAGACCTAGAAAAATAAGATTACAATAGAAAACATAATACGTAATAGCTGCTAAAAATTTTCAGTTTCATCATAGATTTACTGTATGAGATTGTAAAAAGAACAATTTTAATTTTAGATTTACTGTGTGCTGTAATAGATTTGATCTATACTGTTGTGATTCGGAACAGGCAAGAGCCTAATCCTTGATGGAAAGAAGAAGAAGAAGATATTAGTTCGATGATTATACAGCTAAAAAAAAGTGCGAGATAAATTACTTTTAACATGAAGAGGAGAAACCCATTTCTCCCTCCACAGTTTGTAGCATAGACACAGACGGACATCCTGCGCACAATTGGATGCGCCGTGTCATTTTGCTTCATGTTCTTGTGTGAAAACATCTCTGTAACATACACAACCAATATACCTGCTGACCAGTACACTACTTGGAACATTGCCAGCAATAGATGGAGGGGAGTGTTGCCGCGTCGCGTTACATGCTCTCTCACTCAGACACAAAAGAAGGAGAATGCTGCTAGTTAGTGGAGTGATTAGTGGAGGATAGAGCATCGACCACTCCGTCTTCGAGAAAGAGCCGTGTTAAAAGTAATTTATCTCGCACTTAATTTGTGATTACATTTTGGTTCAACAATTAATTGTTGTTACAGTGTCCAGGACTTCTGAAAATTATGTCCCTTCCTGTATTCATCGCAAATGAGAATTCGATGATTAGTTAATTAGTGATTAGATATTAGTTCGTTGATTATATATGGTTAATTTTTGATTAATGATTGTTTAGTTGATTAGTGATTATTGTTGACAGTGGCCTGGACAGCTCGTCGAGTGGCAGTGCGTCGCGCTGCTGAAATTGCTGGCACAAGGAGGCCGAACAATAGTGTGCAC
>NW_024090304.1:0-51371 GCF_014356525.2 Nilaparvata lugens
ATATCGAGAAAATGTCACAAATAGCTAGCTCACTTATTTGGTTTTGCTTTTAGCACGAGATATTATCATGTGCTTCTTAAATCATCAATCATATGCATTTAAATTATGCAGCTCAGTTATCGACTTGCTGTTGCTTGTTGAATGAAATCTTATATACCTTCTTCCCAAATTAATATTTATAACTAATTATAAATTATAAATCTCAAATATATTAATATGTATTTCTCAGGGCTAAAGGTACGGCCTCTGGTGGGAATTAGGTGAATCACTTTATCTAGTGAACATGAGCTTCATTTATACCTTCATAATTCACTAATAAAAGAATGATTTAGTGAGCATATAAATTATAACATCAAAATTTTAAAATTTCATCTGTGCATACTTAAACATGTGAATCTGATATATTGTTCTCAATTAATAGAAATCCCTTTTGACGTTTCAAGACTTGGGCAAGTTTGATATTAATTTCAATATTTGAATAACCTTTCGACAAGCTAGCTTTATATATCTTGTTTCACTCGAAGCACTGAGGGTGCCCTTGATATATTTCTTTTCAACTATATAACTCACGTGTTGAAATTCACAAGATGATGATGGCGATCCGAATTCTTCCGTCATCTTAGGTTTTCTGGTGGGCTGAAATTGTCCTCTCCAAGGGGATAATGAAATATCTGTATGACTCACACCTTAATACGATTTCACTGAGTCTTATGGAATTAATTATTGAATTTAAAACTATCTTAAACTTTTCAAATGTACAATTATTAACAAAGGGACTTGTGCTCTTTAATATTGGTGGCTGTTCCTGGTGACCTCTGGCAAGCAAGTGGGCTCTCATCTCCCCTATTCTTCTATGATCATACTTCCGTATTCCAAATTTGTATATTATTTGAATATTCAACTACTACGCCATTACATAATCGAAATAGTCCATGTCAATCTGCTAGGTAATTACATGAATATTACACATTATATTTTATAATTATTCAAATTGCATCTGATACATGAACTGAGTAGTGATAACTCACAAATTCTTATCATTTATATAAATAATGAGTTTTATTTTTGAATTGACTCACTTCTACTGCCAGTCAGTTGCTGCATTTTGATCGGCTTATTCCAAAATTACAAATGTATCCATTTGCCTAATAGAATATACATACGTCCTTAATATTTTCATTTATTTTACATATTTTGTACATGCTCATTTGACATAATAAATATTTTATGTTCATTAAATTGTTTTTCCTTTTACAATAATATGCCATGTGGTTACCAAATCCTCTGGTCACATCTTAAGCGAATGCTATTTGTTTACAACTAAATTTGCCATAGGTGTCTGGCTAAATTTCAAATTATACGGCTTGACCGATTATTTAGGTTGCCGACCAGTGAGTATTATAGAGCCTAACCTCAAAAATTCATTATTTTATATAATTAAATAAATAGCAATAAAATTCTTTTCTATTTGGCTGTTCGAATTGTAGCCAGGATACCCGTTATTATCTAATCTCTAACTTGTTGATATTGCACCCAGCGATAACAAAGTAGCTGTTTGCTAGAGACCCATAAAATCCTTCCATTAAGCGATTTTGCCAGTTATTCAAAATAATCTCTTATTGAGAATACAGATATAGTCAGCTGATTAAAAGTGAATTGCTCATGTTCGCGACGGGTATGTCTGTATGCACCTATAGATAACCAATGAGGTAGAATATGTGTATCTAATAGTATCTGAAGCCATCAATAGTATCTGTTTGTGTGTGTGTGTGTGTGTGTGTTTGTGTGTGAAAATTTAATAAGAATAAAAATACTTGATGATTGATTAATGAAGTAGAAAACCTGGAGCAAAAAAAGTTGACTGTGACGGGATTTGAGCCTGCAACCTACAGCATGAGATTCACAAGCACTATATTATATGCACTCCTCTATTCAGGCTTGGAGATGGAGGCTAATTTTTTGTGATCTTGAAGCCTTATCATTTCCCTGTTCTTCAGTAGCCGCACGGCCGGCATTTCGAAAACATGGGTCTGTAAAATGTATTGATAATTATTAGCCCCCTATTGGATTTTCTGGTCCGAAACCATCCCCAATATTCACAACATATCCCCAAAGTTTCATGTCATTCTGCCAAGTAGTTCTTGAGTCTATATGAAACAAACTAACCAACTATCAAACTAAGACACAAACAGACATTCATTCATATATATATATATATATATATATATATATATATATATATATATATCTATATATATATATATATATATATATATATGTATTGTGATGAATCGTTTCAAATAAACCTCATAAGAGGAGAGAACCAGAAAATTGTGATTACCCTTTTAAAATGAAAGAATTTGCTATAGGAATAGTTAGCGACCGAGTGATAATGCTTCCTTATCAATAACTGTATATCAGATAAGAGTACCGTTCTATACTGCATATTTTCTAGAGAATTATTCAATAAAATTATAATTATTCTGCAAATTGAGCACGAACCATTTATGAATTACCCATTGAATTTTGAGGTTACACTTTGTTTACTATTGATCAGATGTTTTTGAAGCAGCTCAAACACAGCTGACTGATTCAATATATTGTAAAATGTCATGCCAGGATTTCATGCAAACTATAATATTATTTCTAAAATTAAAAAACTATCGATAAAGGACCAAGAATTTCGAATAAAAAATAAAATATATGTATTATTGTTGAAATTATTATTATTTAAGAAATTGTATTATAATATCAAGTATTATTGTAACTAACTAGGTAATAGCGTGAACATTATACTATTGATAAGAGCAGCAGAAATTAATTATAACAGTCTCAAACATAATAAGAATTGTATAAGAATATTAAATTAATTATTATTGCTTCAATTGAACCACATGGTGAACGAATCTCTTTGGCAAGTCTAAGCCAATCATATTGCATAGAAATAGCACCAAAAGGGTGATCGCTGGAAAAAATCATATGTTAATCTGTTATCAGACAACAAACCTGCCTTATCACATATGCTAGTGCATGTACACTGTATAAGAGGAACTATGTCTAGAAAATTAAGCAGTTTTAAGAATTATACAATTTGGATTATTATTGTAATTAAAGGAATTATATTTTACTGCTTGCCACTGACGTCATGCCTACATCATAATCGTTCTACCAATGGCAAATTTTCATGCAAATAAATTACACCGAGATTCTCAGAGAAAAAGTTCTAGCCAAAAAGCTTAGAAAAAGACTTCACTTCCCTTTTGAAATCCTCACCGTTAAGACCTCGTTAAAGTTACCAAGACCTATTTGTAAAATTTTTGTTCGATTTTATACGTTTTATTTGTGAGCCAATATTTTAGGCTATTCTAATTGTTATTTGTAAATTTATTCTCATCAATCGATAAATCAAGAGTTTAAAGTTAAATTATCCCCTAATTAATTTGATGAAGGAAATATTAAATTAAAATTCCCCACGTGCTGAGACCGAAGCCTGGACCGCTACCAATCAAACGAATTTGATCTAAAGAAGAAAACCATGACCGCCAAGGAGTTTCACGTGAGTTATAAAATTAAAAGGGGCCCCAATCTACTCTTCGAAAAATATTATAGTGCAGAAAGATATAAAATTTTCTTCGTTAAATTAATGGCCATGCCGACAAGCGCTTATTAACCATTAAGATTTTAGATTTATTCAATATAGAATTTATAAGAACTTGTAGCTGATTGGCTATCCTCTGCTGCCAGAACCATGACCCCGAGCAAATTTTTAAAACATTTTGTAATTTAGTTTCACCATTTTTCACAAGCTGTTAAATTTTATCAATTGTAAAATTCTGTCAAATCATGCATGGTGTCATGCAAGTACAAGAAAATTGCTAATCATTTTTTGTTAATGTTAAACCACTTTCAATCTGTAAATCAAATTCTGAATCTGCACTGTTAAATCATATATTTCATTATAATATATTTCAATTTTGTTAATTCGTCTTCTGAGTTCGATTATTTCTTAAGCCTGTCAATTGTTGTGTCTGACACATTGGGGTGCCCAGCCCCCCCAAGGGCAATGGCGCAAGCCCCCCCCCAATTCAAGTGTAATGCCCCCCCCAAAGTACCCCAATTCCCAACCCTTTTGTTTTCAACATTAGTCAGTGTATGACAATAAAATTCACATCTTACATTCTAATCTTCTAAATGACATTATTTACCTTTGGTCTTGTGAGGAGTTCTTTCTGTTTTCATAATATTGTAAAAATATATACCATTGTTCCTTATCTCTTTTAAAATAGAAATAAAGTATCTTTTTGATATCATTTTTGAGACTAGCAGTGCACCCGTTCTTGTTCGGGAGGACTAGAAAGTACTAAATTACATCAGGAAAAACTACATGACAAATATTTTAATAGGATATTGAAAGATAAGTAAGGCTGGCTTTGCTTTTTAAATGTTAAGGTTACTTATAAAAATTTGAATAATAATATAATTGATAATTCTTTATTGCAAAAGAATATTGCATAGCAATTTTGGTACCTAAACATTCATACAAATTTGGAACGATTTTATTCATACAATATATAATGTCGGCAAGCTTAGGTATTCTAAATCCTATAATATAAAACGAGCGATTTCTGTTGAGATGTTTTGATGTTTAAATGTTTAGATGTTTATGTTTGTATTTCACCGGAACTCGAAAACGGCTCTAACGATTCTCACGAAATTTAGAACATAGTAGGTTTATAATATAAAAATTCGATTGCACTAGGTTTCATCCCTGGGGAAACTCGCTGAAGGACATTGAAAGAATTTATCAATTCCAATCCTGATTAATTCCAGTAGAACCAATCAGATAAGCTATCTTCTTGAGATGGTCTTCTGTGATTTGTTTCGTGGAATTAATCAGGGTTAATTTAACATGCTTTTGTGAGAGAAATTTTTGCATTCCTCTGGGAATCAATCTCAATCCACTGTGATTAGATAGAATCTTTCTGTATGAACTATGAATATTTATTATAATTTCTTCTTTCGTAATAATTTTTATATGCTTTTGTAGGTACTCCAGAGCGGAGCTCGGTGCCCCGATATTTATCATAATTGGAACAGGTTGTCACTGATGTTGTGTTGTTGGTAGTATTTACTTTTTAACATCACAGGTGTAAATAACACAAGTCGAAATCTTCAAATGGTTTGGTTTTTGGAATAAAGATATCATCTGAACAAGTACATTTTGTAAATTCTATTTATTAATACCAAATATCGGGGCACCGAGCTTTGCTCGTTATTTATTCATTGATAAACAGAACTCAATTCTTTAAATGATTGGGGAAGGACTAACAGGCACAGCCCAAAACTGTTTCTTCCCCGAATTTTGATTTATACACTATAAAATTTATAGTTGGAATATTTAATATTCCAAAAAGTAGGATACACTTGAATTCAAGTGAAATTTTTAGTCCAAATAATTGAAAACATAAAACTTCTAATTTGGATTGTTTACATACCAAATAGAATAACAAAAATAACACTCACTAATCACTTAGAACTGTAAAATAATGATTAACTTTGAATATTAAGATATATACCATCTCATGTCAACAAATCAGATTACTGTATTTTGATCGAGTCAATTAAAATTTCTAGATTTCTCGCGAGATACGATAAGCTAATTGATTACACAGCTGATCTCCCACACAGGCACACGCATCTCCTGTTATCGACAGATGACGAAATCATCATTTATTTTTCCAAGGATGAATTATCCTTTTCATGTCCTTCAGGGAGTTATCTCAGGGATGAGACCTAGTGCAATCGAATTTTGATATCATAAACCTACTATATTCTGAATTTAGTGAAAATCGTTAGAGCCGTTACTAGAAAAAGATCCTAGTTGTATAGGGTAGAAGTGGTAGGTTTGCATAATTTTGGAAACCCCTTAAAAAATACCCCTTTTTTTGAAAACTCTTAGCTCTGGAATCAAAAATCGTGGAGTCCTGTGCGACCACTCAATTTATTGAAAATTTTATTATGTTTTATATTTTAAATATAAATTCAATTATCTTTAATGTTATATAGAGAATGCTTTTTCTCGAAAAATTCAAGGTTCTCGAGATTGAATGGAAAACTTAAAAAAGTCCAAAATTTTGGGGGTGAAGCCGCCCTCTGGCGTGTTATCAAATTTCAGATTAGAATTCAGGGCCCCAAAATACATATAGAACCGTCGCGAAAAATTCTTTCAGGCTGTTTCCTGAAAACAACTATTTGACTGGACTATTACACAAAACAGAAAAAAGTAATAAAGCATTACACTAATTACTTGATTACTGTGTGTTAAATAGGGTGTAAATTTGAAAGATTGAAATTTGCTTCATTTGATATTTTTGACAAGAGAAGTTTTTTCTCCTGTCAAATTCACTAGAGTTTGCGATGTTGTTTATAATTGCATTCCCATTTCAGAGACATTAATATCATCATGAAACGCCTTCGAGATTAAATAATTATTAGATTGAGATGTACATTACAATTTAACTTATCATTGTGCTTTTAAGAAAATTAAGTTGCAACAGCAAGGAAACTCAAAGGACCATTGAAAATTAATTAAGCAAAGGAAATCAGAATAATAGTGGATGTTGAAGTTATAATTTAATTTTGTCAAAGATTTACCTTCAAACTCATAGGCTTAGAATTACTAAAATTCCTGCATACAAAATATTATCAATTGTATTTTTTATGCTGTAAATTGAGTTACACTTAGTGAAATATAACATTGTAAAGGTGGGAAAAAGTATTAAAATTAAACTACATTAGGATAATATTTCTATTTAATACCTTGATTTTTTAGCCATGATTCAAAATGTTTACATAAAATATAAAAAATCATGCCCCCCCCCCCCCCAAAAATGTTGATGGCGCAAATTGCGCCATGCCCCCCCCTTGTGGGCACCCCTGCTGACACGTTCTATGTTATCAAGAACCGATCGAATATGATCATTGAAATAATTGAATTGAGCTGGATATTGGAACAGGTCTAAGTGGATGTAGTGTGTGGGGTCAGATCGAGATATTTATTCTCTGTCCTTACCTGCTCATATATCAGCTTTTATCTGTTACCAACCTCGACTAAGGAGTGAATACATCAACTGTACAGCAGATGCAGCTGGAGATCATATAATTTCCTACAATAGAGCTTAAAACCCGACAAGACTCGAAATAAATTACAAACGATTTCTGGTCCTTGTACCCTATCTTAATCCTTCAGAACTTATTAGAGACACAGTCCCGTAAATTATCTACATCAGGATTTTTGCTCGACCTGTATGATTTTATATGTTGTTTCATCACAGGTAATAGTTTTAAGACTTCAATATTCAGTGTTTAGCGACCGCTACACTACTTATAAAAATTTCATTACCATACAATATGTCATAAGAAGAATCAAGGGTGAGCGAGTGTTTAGGCCTCCCGCGATTCCGACAATTGTATTGAATCTTGTAGTGGATCAATCAGTCTGGTGTACACTTAGCGTCCACGCACGCAGTTACAAAATTTATAACCTCGACACTGGTGACTCAGTGCAAGATTCATTCTACGTGTATCGACCTATCCTTGGAGGCGAGAGTGACTCTCCCAGGAAGAGCATTACACTATATATATATATATATATATATATATATATATATATATATATATATATATATTATATATATATATATATATGAATATGATATATATATATATATAATATATATTCTATATATTCATATAGATATAAATATATATATATAATATATAATATATATTCTATATATTATATATATATATTATATATATATATAATATATATATATATATATATATATATATATATATATATATATATATATATATATATAGAAAAGTGTAGCAGAAAAAAAGTGTATCACAGGACTGAGGTGCTTCTTCTCCCTGAAGGTAACTTTTGCAAACAAGAACAATGATCATCCACAAAGAGAAAATGTTTCTTTTGAGTCCATTATGATAATAATTATTTCTATTATGAGTCCATTTATGTACAAATGACATTGTTTGCAGGACGATCTTGAAGCATTGATGAGGGGAGGCGGATCATTTGCTCTTGTTCTCACTGCAGATTCAACTATGGGAGACGATAAAGCGGTTCTAGATGTAAGTTGTACACAGGAAGCCTAAATTCTCAAAAATATATAAAGTATATCTGCTCAGATTGTAGATTGCAATAATAGTTGAAAGTGATTATCCTATGAATTTTACAAATTAGAAGCTTCTAAAGGTGTGTATGTTCTGCTCCGCAATCAAACGTCACTCAAGCAGATCGATAGATGATTGTAGGTCGAGCAAGAGTGGAATGTGAACAGAGCATGTAACAGAGCTCGAGCTTGGCAAGTTCCTAGGGCGAACTTACCAATGGCTGAGCATATGTGGTTAACGTTTCTGTTTTAATCCGTTACAATCTCTGTGTTAGCAAATAAAACTATCAAAATTAATAATAAATAAATAAACAATCAAAATTAAATAATATAAAATCATGAAAAATATTTCTTATAATGGGTACCAGCATATTAGAATTTATAATCAAGAAGCCAAACTCCCAACCACGCCTTTCACCTTTCAAAACATTGACAGTCATAAGCTTTTTGTGATAGAACATCAACATAAATACAATAACATAATATTTATCATCTATCTATTATAAAAACATAATCTATAAACCTAATGTATTATTAGACTAACCAGCAATCCCATTGTCAGAATATTTTATTCAGTATTGTCATCGAATCAGCTGGATTGAACGTTTCACATATGTGAGGTTAGGTTGTAGTGAAGTTGACAATACGACAAGCACGCGATCATCCTACGAACATATTGTGAACCTCTAGTGATCCCTAGCATAGCATCTCATGAGCGTGTGCAGAGCGTGTTCGAGGGGCTTATATTAGTATGCACCTTAAGGTGAAACATCATGGAGAAAATTGTGACTCTATAGCAGCACTGTTGTGGTCAAATTACTTCTTGTGATAACTTACGGTACTTATTTTTAGTCCAAAATGGAAGACCAAGACTGTTTTGCAATGAGCTTAAATTTTTAAAACCCGCTACAATATCCTAATTTTTTTTTTAATTTGAATAAGTTTTTAAAATTGATAATTTTTATAATAAGAAGAGATGTTTTCCTACAGTCACCTTGGAAAGTGACTATTCCTGCACTGATTTCAGAACGCAAAGGATCACTTTTCAGCTCTAGTGTGCAAAGTATTAGTTTGTGTACTAATATGTGTTTGCAAGGAGCATCACAATGGAAAGCAAGATTGTGCGTTTCATTTGTATATTTTTTTCGATAATTGAGATTTGTTAATAAATACTATATACTCCATTATTATTCAACAACTTCCTTATCACTTGGCTATAAGTACATTATGATGTCATACAAACCAGTTGAAACATGAAAACTTTCCTGTTGATTCATAGTTCATCTATTGAAAAAAGTTATCTCAACAAAAGATATCCATCTTGGTGTAATGGTTCACAAACAATTACACCTACCCTCTAACCAGGGCGAATAGAGAAAGGAGGTAGGTCAGATTGAAAGAAAGTATAGGGGGGCATGCCTGTGTGATGTAGCTGCAGTCCTAGCTCCTAGACATTTGAGTAGTAATCCGGTTTCCGCCACGTTTGATACACTGTGAGTTGCAAATATTTGCAAATGCAAATACATTAGTAACTAATATAACTGTTGAATACAACTATAAAAAATACACCTATTATATTAGTTGGCAGTTAGTTTAGTTTAGAAGTAGAAGTAGTTTAGTTTAGTTTCCAAAAAGTGAAAATTCATTTAAACTGTGGGTCGAACGTTGCAAATGTAGAGACAATTATTTCAATCCACTTACTTCTTATATTTGCTCTGACCACTTCATGCCTGAGGACTTTGTTAGAGATTTGAGAGCCAAACTTATGAAATTGGGAACTAGGAAAAGTGTTGAAAAAGGAAGCCATCCCATCGTTGCTGTTATTACCTAAAAAATCCAGTGTTACACCATTAGTGAGAAACAATATGAAACAATATTCATTGTTCCAATTGTGAATGATGAGGATTATGCGAATTATCATGAGAAGTCACTCTGTTATAACAGTTTGTTACGCTGGTTTGCTTTTCTGCATTGTGTTGTGTCGACTTTGTTAGTGTGTGCATACAAGTTATAGTACTAAGAAAATCAACAACTTTCCTGGAGCATCAGTCTGGTTCATGACCTTATAGGCAAGAAGAAATGTCTTGATGTACTGTATTATGTTTATTACAAGTATGGCTGTGGTATTAATCAAAGGTTGTGATATTGATATGATGATGTTATTGTTAAAAGTTGTGATGTTATTGTTGGGTGAATTTATTGATGAGAAGAAAATTTGTATGTTGGAAAAATGTATTACTATTGCTATGGAGATCAACAATGATAATGATTGAAAAGCAGTGAGGGCTTTGAGGATTTGCAGCATTTATTTAGGATTTTCGTTAAATAATAATTATAAGCAGTGAGGGATTGTGATTGGAAAAAAATGAAGGATGGTGATATTAAGACAAATGAACTTATTAATTACCAGAGTAGAGTAAAAGGAACAGGACAGATAAATAGTTTAAACCAATACCTAAAATACCGGGACTTCAAATTCATGAGAATAAATCAACAAATAGGAACAAGGAACAAGCTTATCAACATTACAGACTTAACAAACTACAAACCTAACCCTTTAATGTTTTGGGAAAGTACAATCAACATGACCTATCTTGGATACACCTCACCTATTGAAAACATCAGAGATTATATGGTACTGGAATGAGGGACAGCTAAATAAAACTTTGAATTCAACTTCATTGAATCTCGTCAAAACTCCATATTTCAACAGTATCTTATGCACTGGATTCCATCTTGGCAATTGAGATTGTCTTCGAATAAGGAAAACACCATATAAACATAACCTAAATGTGTCTCATTCCATCTATTATTGGAAGATTTAAGAAGCCAGCATAAACTACCTGAAGATTGTCAATCAAGACAACTTTAGAAGATATTCAGCTTTACTGAAGAATCTTAATAACACAAACGTCAACAGATAAATCACTAATTGGAACACATCAACTTACCTCAAAGAAGCAGCATCTAAACGTCCGCACCATGTCCAAAAGCTGTCAGCGAGACAGCACTATCAACAGCAAACAACCTGCAAGAACAGAGAAGTAACATTCAAATAACAATAACCATAGAAAATATATTCAATTTCCTAGTCATAATAAAGTCTGTTGTAATCTATACTACAATAGCCCACGTAGCGCCTTGCCTATTTCATGTACTCAGCTCAACCAGTTACTGTTGAGGTTATAAATATATTCAATGAATATTTGAAGTATTACAGACGAATTGAAAGCATCATATAAATTCACAGATTAATTCATTATCAAATGGAATTGAAATGTCAATGAAATATCAACCACGAAGATCCAGTTTGCAGTATTGACCTAGCCAACCTAAATGAAGTGTTTAGCAACAACAAATGTAAACAAGCAACGGAGGATGAACATATGCTAGTGATTAGAAATTTCAACAATGCCAATTCAGCTAGAGATGATAACAACTGTAAACAATTTTTTATATCCGTAATACTCACCTAGTTGATAATTAATTCAGTGAATTAACAACAATGGGGCGATGTAAGTTTCAACTCAAATCGAGATGGATCCCCATGGACATCACGTCACAGGCTTGAAAAAATTAAATTATTATTGAAATAAGGATTGATACATTTGTCCAATTGAAAATCCATACATAGAAATATATAAATAATATTATATGAAATGTCATGTATATTTAGAATAGGCTATTGGCCTGAAAAAACATGGAATTCATTTGAGAGTATAGAAATCGGTAATCAGCTGTGAGCTAGAAACACCAATTAGAAGTACCAACCAAACAAGACCAAAACCATATTTTTTAGTGTTCGAGTGTATTATTGTACTTATGAATGTGAATTATGTATAAAACCAGTGAGGAAAAAAAACAAAAATAACTTTATGTTTATTTATAATATCTGTCTTATATTATTGCATAAAAAAATGGGGTATCAACCCATAACCTCAACAATGTGAACTAGTAATTTGAAATTGTGAAAGGAATCAATCCATTCAGCCTGTATCAAATTAAACAGCAAACCATACTTACTGATTAATGAAAATCCAGCCAAAGTTGAATGTTGTAAATGTTCTATGTATAATTCATGTAAGGGTCATTCAAGACATGCAGTATCTGATTCAAACATCAACTCAGTACACACAATTCCTCAAAAGGAAGGTAGCTGCAAATTAGCTACCCAATATCAACTAACCATTTAAGTCGTATCTATGTTTTTAAACATTGCATTGCATGGCAAAATGTCAAAATCTTTGACTCTTTGAGGTAAATGTATCACTGCATCATTTAGACTCACCTTTGTAAAGAGATCAACCTGAAAAAAATCAGCTTGACTCTATAAATTTAATAGGATATGAGAGGAACTAACCTCACTACCTCTACTTTATGTTATAAAATCATGTCTATGTTCTACAAATCATTGGCTACTCTTGAAGTTATTTAACAAATGTATATCGTCATGGATGAATTTATATTAGTTATTTTTATATTTTTATAGAACCTATTGATAATTTAGAACAACTCACAATAAGGAATTTTACTAATTTAAAAGCTTCAAAGTTGGATACATTTCCACCACCCATTGGCTACGTCACAGTATCTGACCAATCCCGAATTAGTATGTAAATTTGGCGAGATTAATTTCTAAGAAGAATCTCAGGTGGAAATTAGAAGAAGAGGACTTGTGACCATTTTTTCGGAAATCACCAGTGGGATACAGACCTGGTCCAGATACTTAATTGTTTAGAAGCTTTAATTCCTGTTTTAATGTAATTCAATCTTTGTCTTTCTGTTTTAAAAGTTGTTCTAAAATTCCTATAGTAATCTGTGATATTAATTTTTGGAATTTCATTTGAATAAACCCTAAAATTATAATAGTGAGGTCTGTTCGACGTTTTTTCACCATGCATGAAGGATCCAGCTGGAATGATATATTCTAAGGCTGAATATTCTTCGAATACAAAGACGGAAACAAAAGTCTACGTAAGGTATTCGAACATATAAGAGGGGATCCCTGCTAATCTACGAAAATTATACAGTGTATAAATTCGTCAATTTGGGAAAAGTCATGACTATAGATTTAAGGGTATAAAGTTATCATAAATGATTTTTATTGCAATAAGTGAATTTTAATATTCATGCTGTACTTAGCCGAAAGGTCCATTTCCTTAGGTGAAACCCCACCCTGAAATATTATTATCTATCCATTTATTCTATTTTTGAATTATAATTTTGTATTAGTCTACTTGGCCTATTTGATTTTGTATGTTTTATGACCCTTTCCAAGGGCTATCACCCATCTCATTCTGATCAATTGGGAATTACTAAATTTTCATACAGTATCTATCATTTGAAGATTCAAATTTGCTATCATTATCTACTCCTTATCAGTTGGAAATTATATTTTGTAAAATCTGTTAATCTATCTATTCAATCTTCTGCTGCCTGAGAATTTTTTGCAGAATATATTTATATTATCTTTTCACCGCTCTTTATCTTTAAACCGAGTTTATTTCATTACACCTTCAAATTTGTTCTTTCTCAACTGACATATATCGATCATGCAGGACACGAACTGTTTTGCAGTAGTCAGATATTATCAAATATCCAACTTATTATTAGAACATTATTTCTTCTGGTGGCAGATGGTAGTCGATATTCATATCAAATAATAAAACATTTCATTGGAGATATCCTCCCAAATCAAATAAAAATCGACTGCCATCAACCTGCCACATCGAGGTGTATTGGATCCTGCATTCACAACCAGTAAATGCCTCAAGGAGAGGTGAAAGGTTGCATAGGCAACATCAGAATTGATCTTGGTCTTTTGTTTGATGACTCCAAGTCATAATTACTTATTTCTGTGTCCCCCCCCCCCCATGGAGCTAGACCCATGACAAAGTCTATGAATATAGTGAATATGGTGAATATAATACATTATATTATCAATTCCCAATGAAGAGTAATTTTCGTAGAACAGAAAGTGGTTGTTTCTGCCTCCAGAAAAAGTTTCAATTTCAAATAATGAATTAAATCTTAATCTGACTCATTGATAGCTCAGGCTAGATGAATAAGACGAGCCCAGCGAGCCTGCCAGCTTGTATAGTATATATTTTGGGAATCAATGTATTTTCGACTCAAAATAATAGCTACTCATACTGAAATATAATGTGCTACCTACTTCCTACAGAGTTACTGTGTGGAGTTCAAACAATTCAAGTGCTACTATGGGGTGGAGGGTGAGAAACCTCAACCAGATACTTCGTTTGACAAACACTTTAAAAACACATACACTTCTTCACTTGTATTCTTCAAGGATGGTAAACAGGTATGTTGAAATAAAATTGCCTTCTCATTTCTATTCAAAACTAGCTTACTCCGTACCGCCAAAAAGTCAATCCCATGTCATACTTGACTTTATCATGGAATTTATCTGACAATCAATATTTTCATTTACATCTCAATACGGACTTCCTATGTGCTTAGTCATGCAGCATTTATTAATCCGCAAACATATTCTTCTCAATCAATTGGTAGTAATATCTATCAGTAGAGTGTTGATTTAAAAAAAAAAGATAGGATAGATCAGTGTTTCAAAGATGAATTTAACGTTTTCTTAGTTGTTGATTGTCAATAGATGATCCAGGAAAAATGTGATGTACGATGAATTTCAGAGAGTTCCATATTCTTCCCAACTTTCATTTTAGGATGAATATAAGCTAAGCTAAATTCCAAGAAAAAAATGTAGGCCTATAAATTAGTCTGTTAGTCTTCAGTAATATTAATGAATGCAATAAACAACTCTCTTTCATGAGGTGAACAATTTTTTTCCAACATTTTCCAGTTTATTATGAAGCTGGTTACTTTAGATGCTAAAATTATCACAATATGATCTTGAATCATGATCATCTTTTCGTTCTCGGCGGCAACGCTCGGCCGAAAATTTCAAAAACATAGGTCTGTAAAATCAATTGATAAATAATTATTATTAGCCCTCCTATTCTAATTTCTGTTCAGAAACCATCCCCAATATTCACACAACATATTCCCAATGTTTCATGCCGTTCTGTTAAGTAGTTCTCGAGTTTATAGGGAACAAACAAAATAAAAACAAACTCACAAGCAAACTAACACACAAAAATAACCAACATTCAATTTTATTTCTATTTAAAACTAGCTGGCCTGGCGAACTTCGTACCGCCAAATAGTTTAATGCATCTCATGACAAACTTCAGCTGGATGCACACCTGAGGAGGCGCGATGTTGCATTTTATTTATATAGATAATTTTCCAACTGAAAAATGGATAACAGTAAATGAATTGACTGAGAATCAGTTGATTCTAAACACAGAAGACAGCACAATTATTCGAGACACTGCAATGTCTTTAGAGCATGTAAGTCTTTAATCTGAGACCGCACTGCTGGATGGTTACTGTACACACAGAACAGTCATTTTGTTTTTAGTTGGGGTGTTATAAATAAAATAGATAGGAGCAGCACACACTCTTGTTTACTATCTACCGACGGCTGTTGTATGACGCAATGACTACAACAGCTGATTTTTGTTACTGTATGTAACCAGCTCAAAAATCTTCTCTCATAAGGATTACAATATTGGGGGACTGCAAGCTTTGCTCTGGAGTATAGAAGCATTGTAATGGAAGATTAAACTTATAGTTAATATTTATTTATCAATTTTTTGGTTCATACATTATTATTTTTACAGTTATATGAGGAGGCACAACAGGCTTATGTCAAAAACTGTACCTACCTTTTCAAATGTATACTACAGTCCAAATCAAAATCTAGGTCAAGTTACTATCACTCATCAAAACAACAATCTATTCACATTTCAAAAAACAAACACATCATTAAATAAAAATAGATATACTATGAACTCGATTTAGAATGATATACTATGTTTGCTGCAATATTTTTGGTCATATACTGGGGTGTTTCGGTGATTAGACTGTACTGGACAGTCGGGCCAAAACTTGTGTTGGATAAGACATCGGTTTCCTTTTATATAAATCATGTGTAGCCCTGTATAAATTTATCCTAACATAACTAATTCTAATATGAGAAGGGAAAATATAATGACTTGAAAGCATTTTGGCTAACTGAGAAATATGTAATAGGCAACACTTCAAGCATATTACAGAGCTCAAACATGACAAACAATAAAACCTTATAATACCGTACTAATAATAAAGAAACACCATACCAAAAATCCAGAACTATTGTTAATGCATGAAAAATCATACAATGTGCTCGGGAGGTTAGGTTGAAAGACATTATGAATATTGGGAATTACAGAAAAATTACCAAGAGGAAAACAAGAACTCATAGCATATTTTGCTTTCACTGAGTTTACATCTACTACAAAATTAATATAAGTTTCAAGAAGTTGGCAGAGATAGAAATTCAAAATAAATGTATCAAAGGACATTGCAACAAGCACATTTCAAGAGACCAGCTCATGGCAGAAGAGAGAGCAAGTCAAAAAAGAAAACGGATATGTAAAACAATTAGTTTTGCATCGCCAACTGCACCAAATAAAACACATATTTTAGAGTTTAATTAATTTAGGTTAGTTCTAAGTCATTGCTGTATATAATTTCAAGATTTGATAATAAATTTATATTTCTCAAATGTATTTTAATAATTCATTTAACCAAAATGAATCTTCTCCAAATAACTAATGAATGGATATCGAATATCGATGTTTGAAGAAAAGAACGATGTTCGATATTTTGTGTTCGATTAGAATCGATCTACATTACAGCACACGATTTGAAATTCAAAAGTGTCAAAGTATTGTAATATTGTAATATTACAATACTATGTACTATTCTACACTACCAGCATCTAGTTAGTATTTGGACTTTCTGGAGTGAACATGTTTTCTAAAAAAAGATAAATAAACAAAAATAAGTTTTTCTTGCTGGATTATTCTTCTCGTGAGACCAGCTGAGGAATAACCCACACATGCAATCGCTCACTCACTTCCATTATGGTATCAACAGATGACAAAATTTCCAGCTTTTTTCCAAGGACGTATTTATCCTTCTAATGTCCTTCAGCAAGTTATCTCAGGGTTGAGACTTAGAGGAATCGAATTTTCATATCATTTCAGAGATCCGGTCACATACAGATTTATAAACATATAAGCATCTAAACATATAAACATCTAAACATGTAAACATAAATTTCTCGTTTAATAGTATAGGATGTAAACTTTGAAGGGCCGAAGGAAAGAGTCCTGAAGTCGGATTATAAATTGGATTGGCCATAAACCTGGTCCTGAACAGAACGTACAAAACTAAAAAAATTGTCAAATTCAGTGCACATGAAAAAGTTATTGAATGTCAAAATTTGAGGCTCGATTTTTATTCATATCCTATACTATTGAACAAGCAATTTCTGTCTATATGTTTAGATGTTTATTATGTTTAGATGCTTATATGTTTATAAATCTGTATGTGACTGAATCTCGAAAACGGCTCTAACGATTCTCACGAAATTGGAACAAAGTAGGCTTATGATATGAAAATTTGATTCCTCTAAGTCTCAACCCTGGGATAACTTGCTGAACGACATTAAAAGGATAAATACATCCTTGAAGAACAGCTACAATTTTGTCTTCTGTCGATACCGTAACGAAAGTGAGTGGGCGAGTGCATGTGTAGGTTATTCCTTAGCGATCCCATGAGAAAATAAATCCAGCAAGAATAGTTATTTGTGCAACTAGTGCGCAAAGTGACGCATGAGCCGTAGGCGAGGGCGGAATGGTTTCTTGAGTGCAGCAGAGGAACTTTGCTCACGTATTTCACATTAATTTTTCCAACAGTTACCATTGAATATGAGTGGTTGATTATGGGTAAAATGTTGGCTGAAATCCATCAAATGTTTGTCTGTATAATTTTGTTATTAATAGCAACTTCAATTTATTTTAAACTTGATAATCCAATTGAAAATCAATAATCAATAATTTATTCAAATTGAGAATTAAATTAATCCAATTAATTTAAAGATTTGAATAATTATTGAGTAAATCTTTATTTCTAAATAATTTTTCAACCAATCAATTTATGAATGTAAAAAATATTATTTAAATGATATTCAAAATGTATAATTCAATGAGTTATCATTTTTATTTATTTGAAAATCAGAGAAAATATAGATAGAACAAATTTGCATTCAAAATATACGCCAACAATGTCAACAGCTGATTGGGATGGCTGCAAGATAATATGCAAAGTATAAAGAGTATGCAAAGTAATACTTTGAGCACTAGAGCAGAAAAGTGATTCTTTGCATTCTGTAATCAGTGCAGGAATGGTCACTTTTCAAGGTAACTGTAGGGAAAACTTATTTTGTCTATTTATCTTTTTTTTAGAAAACATGTTTTCTTTAGAAAGTCCAAAATAGTAACTATATGCTGTTAGTGTAGAATAGTACATAGTATATTAACAAATATTATAGCAAACATAGTATATCATTCTAAATGGAATTCATAGTTGACTGAACGTGTTGAGGTCTATGTTTCAACTCGATTTGATTTTGTCTGTCTGTATTTAATGCAATTATGGCCAAACGTGTTGATAGAATTCGATGAGATTTGGCAGGAATATTCAACTGTGCGTCGATGTATACACAAGGTTTTTTGAAGTTTGCATTTTAAAGATACTATTAAAAGGAAAGGAATTCCTTAATACTCTGATATCACAATATATATATATATATATTATATATATATATATATTATATATATATATATATATTATATATATATATATATATATATATCATTCACTTTGAAGATAGGATCAATCAGACTATAGAATTATTCATAATCAATCAGCTGCCAATTGGATTATTCAGTGTCTATTTCCAAAAGGTAGGGTTTCAATATTTTTGTTACTTTCCTTGCCCTGATACCATAGGTTAGGAAAGTATTGCTTTCCAAAAAAATTCAAGGTAACGGTACCCTAATTTCATGTTTTCTATACGTTTCAAGGTCCCCTGAGTCCAAAAACATTATTTTTGGGTATTGGTCTGTGTGTGTGTGTGTGTGTGTGTTTGTGTGTGTTTGTGTGTGTGTATGTACTTAGTGTAATTCCATTATGATGAGATTTCATTTTATTCGAACTCAGTTATCGCAAAGTCGGAAACAACAATGTATGATGACAATAAAATGATGAAAACCCGAATAGCAATCTGATATTGTCGTTGACTTTTCCTGACAATATTGTTAAAACCTAGGTACCTGGCCTTATCAACAGAGTGATTCAGCGCAGTGAATGCATACAGTATAACGGTTTCATTACCATGATTTTCTGTTTTGGTTTCATCTTTCTCTTTCGATTTAAATGGATTGTTGGTGGCTATTCCAACAGTTTATCCAATTTATTATGTTTGACTGATACGATTGCAGTATCAGCTGATTTTATTCCAAACTGTATTAAATCAGGATTCATTTCTTTGTTATTTGTTTTGGCAATAATACTCCTACTTTTGTTATAAAATCATTTTTTCACTAGGGAATTCATTTCATTTTAAATTAAGTTTTCTGGATTTTTCTTATGTGACGGAAAGTCTTTTTTCTTACATTATTTTTTGTACAAAAGAGGCGCGGCGTGAAGTCGCAAGTTTGGTAAATAACTTTACCCTAATTTTTTGACAAAATTTTCTTTATCTTTGTCCTTAACTCAATTTTTTCATTGGCTTTTTTTCTCTCTATAGTTTATACCATTATACATTTTACAGAATAGTATTATACTCTTACAGATCACTTCTATGTCAGTTCTTGAATGTGATGACGATCTCATAGGCTATCATGATACAAATGAGATTGATGATTTATTCTCATATGAACCACAAAACTTGAGCAATAAAAACCTATTGAATTTCTTTCATACTAATATAAAAAGCCTGAATAAGAACTTTGAAGAATTGGTTCATTATTTGGCTAATAAATAAACTTTAAATTTCATATTATTGCCTTGTCAGAAGCGTGGATTACGGATGATGCTCATTTTACTTACAGTCTTGAAGGATATAATGTTGTACAAAAGAAAGGTGAACTCTCGAAGTGTGATGGAATATGTTCATTTGTTGATAAAAATTTTCATTTTGAAATGATCGATTTGGATATTGAAGAATCAAATTCCATCGGTATGGCGTGTTCAATTGATAACATCAAATATACAATAATATTAATTTATCGCTCTCCAGCTACCAACATTGATAATTTTGTAACAAGTCTAGACGCTTGTTTAAACAGAATGAAGAACACCAGCAATGTAATTCACTAATTCTAATGGGCGATATTAATCTTAATATTTTAGGAAACAATAGTTTAACAAATGAGTACTTGAGCACACTACATATCAATGGATTTAAATCCTACATCAATAAGCCAACAAGGATAGTCAATGGAAATGGTACCTGCATAGACCACATATTTTTTAAGGAGGGGGGAAACAATAGAGACCTGCAGCGTGGCGTGATTATTACAGATGATATAACAGATCACTACAGTATTTCACTGCACTTGAGTGGAGCCATGAAAAATAACAAGGTCTTACAATAGAAACAGCAAATAATCGCCATGAAAACACTACAGAAGTGCATTATAAAACATTAGAAAGGATGCAAACAATTAATTATCTGGGTATACTATTGGATCAAAATATTAAATGGGACAAGCACATTGATTATCTATGCTCAAAGCTGGAATACCTAATTTACATTTTCTACAAAATAAATAAAATAAAAAACATAGACATAATATGAAAAATTCACTTTACATATGCTCAATCACTATTTCAATACATTATTGAAGTATGGGGAGGTGCATATGACACGCATTTAAAAAAGTTATTTATCCTACAAAAACATATTATAAGAGCAGCATTAGGAAGGCCACGACTCCATCCTAGTGGGGAAATATTTCTTGAATTTAAGGTTCCGACAATAAGACAGAATTTAAAAAAAAACGCTATACTCCATATCAATAAAAATGAAACTAATTTTGCTACACACATTTCACCCCATAATACATGTCCTAACAACAACAGATTTAACACAGAACTCATCAAGCTAACCATATGCAGGCATCAATTTCAATATTATTGTAACTACATTATAAACAAAATTCCAAATTACTTTATAGATAAAGAAATCACACGCGATTCAATTAAAAGTATAGAATATTGGATTGACCAAAATGTATTCTTTAAACTAGTGTTATAAAGTATAATGTAGTCTACAAATAATTGTTACTAAAAACAGTGAGCGATGGGCATGTATACTCTTGAACCAGGCTTGTAATTAGGTATTGTCCCAAGTCACATTACAGGAACTTCTTTTTATTGTATCAGTTCATTTGTTTTTCTTTGAGAAAGTTCCACTGTCATGATGGCCTCAAGATATCACAGTGATTAATTAGATTAAAATTTTCATCATAGTATAGTATATATAGTGTTCTCAAGTTTTTTTTTTTTTTGCTCTGAGCCTGTGCGTTTTTTTTTTTTTGTATAATATGTATATAGCTTCATTAGCATTATCAAATTTTCAGCATTGTAATTTGTTCATTAGCATTATCAATTGTATATTAATTCATATACTGACCTGAATTGATACAGAATAAATAAGCTGCAACCCACTGCCAACACACAAGGAATCTTATGTTGGCAGTGCCAAGTATTACAGTGATGTTATTGATGCACTTAAATTACAATCAATGTTATTAATCTGTATTGTAAAAATTTGTATTTGTAATTTTTGGCAATAGATTCAATTCAATTCAATTCAATTCAATGTATGTGTGTGTGTATGTGTATATGTCTGTGAACACCATAACTCCATTCCTAATAAACCGATTGACTTGAAATTTTGAAAAAACGGCTCTAACGATTTTCTTCAAATTTATACCATATATAGCTATTTATAAGCCCTATCAACTGACTTGAGTCTCATTTCTGGGAAAATTGCAGGAGTTCCGTAATATTCTTAGGAAAAATGGCGGATTATTTATTACTAAAAACCATGTTTTTCACGATTTTCTCAAAAATCACTTGACCAATTTTTTTTTTAAATTCATACCCTGTATAGTTATTCATCAGCTCTATCAACTGGCTTGAGTCTCCTTCCTGAGAAACTAATGGGGTCCACCCCATCCTAGAGAAATGGACTTTGTAACCTCCTTCTCGTGCATGAGGTAGGTAGGTATAGTAAGGTCCACGTTATAATGGCAGTAGATAAAGATAGAAGAACAGCGTTGCCGATTTTCTGCCTTAATCAATTATATTTCTACATTGTGAAAAACAGATTTGGCATCGTTGCGGAGCTAGAAAAGGATAGTACCACCTGCTTTGTCGAATGATAGACAAGGATAGCAACATTAAAGTTTATCAAATACTGTCATAATAACGTGGACCTCACTATAGAGCAGTTTATAAAAATCTGGTGTGGTACACTCACACAACTCTCCTTGCTCATATTTGAAACTACGATCAGACTTCTGTATATGTGTTGTCACGATATCTTTCTTTTTAAGGAACTAGAATTGATAAATGAGTTATAGGAAATCAAATTATAGAAAATAGAAATATTTCTATCATGAGAAGCTGTTGTAAACCAATACAAGACCTAGCTAACATAACTACTGCTATTATCTCACCTTATATTTATAATGTTTCACTATGTATCTTTTCTTGTATGTCATTTATATATGATAATGAATTTACTGTGCAATCTTTTCCATATAAAATTATTGTTATGAGTACGGTAGGAATATTAATGGAAAACTAACCTCATTTAGTCAACATGTTTTTAAAATATGTCAAAGGGGCACAGCCTCATAAATTATTTACCTGTCAATAAGACAAGAAGAATGTTCTTTATTTTTCATATTTGAATTTGTTCTGAACAAAGCTCAGGCTAGAGCTACCAGAGGACTGTAATTTACTATTTAAATAATCAAATACAAACAAGGGGCAAAATTTAATCCTCAATTCGAGCCAGGTTATTTGTACAGTTAAACTCTGCAATAATGGACAATAAAAAAGCAAAAACTCACCAAATTTATTCCAATCTTGACTACTTGCCCTTCGAAGCCTTTATTAGGTGTTTAGGTCAGGTTCAGGGTGGGACGAAATCAGGGAATAGACAGGTTTTTGCTTCCGGGCTGCCTTTTCGCGTTCAACTTGCAGGCCATGCACTGTGTTTTGAACAAAGCTCAAACTGCATTCTTTATAAATTCAATCCGATTCAAATTAATTTAATTCAATGCTATTTATGCTGTTATATTCTTAATTCTCACACACAACACTCAAACAATTTACAAGAAATTTCCAAACGAAAATTACACGACAGACAAACACAATTTTGGTCTTGCAACAAGACGGGCTGATGAGACAAGACAGACAAAACTAGGACAACTCACAAAAAACATCCAGAATGCCAAGCAAGCAGGATGGTTCGCGCCGGCGCAAACAAAAGCCTGCTATTTGCAGAACCACAGTCTGGCATTCTGGCGCTACAATTCGAATTCTCTGGCCAGAACATACCCCCGCCTCTGAAAAACTATTTTTCAGCCAAGTTACAAAACTGAAAAAACCACGGAAAGGAAAAATACAGACATGCCAAAAAAAACAAAACACCAATACCAAAAAACAACACAAAAGAAAAAATGTAACAATCACAACAACTATTGAGTTGGGAGTGGATATAATTTTGTTACTGGTCTTTTATAAATACCAGTTTTTAGGCAAACACTCACCACTCGAACCTCGCCATCACTTCCCAGAAACACTTGTTCAATGACACCCAGTGGCCACTGCAATGGAGGTGTGTTTGGTTGGTCAACTACCACAACCGTTCCCACACCGATAGAAGTGAGTGATTTCAACCATTTTTTACGACTTTGAAGTTCGTGCAGGTACTCTCTTCTCCATCGGTTCCAGAACGATTGAATAAGTTGACTGATCAATTCATACCTGGTGAGACGATTCACAGGGACACTGTCCACGTCCCGCATGGGAAACAATTTCAACGGTGTTAGAGTCAAAAAGTGCGCTGGTGTTAGAGCCAGCGGTTCACGCGGATCCTCACTCAGTACACATAGCGGGTGGGAATTCAGGACACCTTCAATCTGCACCAATACAGTGTTCAGTTCCTCATAGGTGAGAAGTTGATTGCCAATTACTCGGAACAGATGCAACTTTACAGATTTGACATTTGCCTCCCACAGACCTCCAAAATGCGGTGAACCAGGGGGATTGAATTTCTAATAAATTTTGTGTTAGGTGAGTTGACTAGTCAATGTGGTTTGAAACTCGGACGAGTTCAAAAGTTGAGATATTTTTCGCAACTGTTCCTTGGCACCTACAAAATAAGTACCACAATCGGAATACATCACATGACAGGGTCCATGACATGACAAAAAATGACGAAACGCAGCTAAAAACATGGGCGTTGATAGATCCGATACCAACTCAATATGTACTGCCTTTGTTGCCATACACACAAACAGACAAATGTAGGCTTTCAAAACACAAGGATTACGTCGTCTTGTCATAGTAATATGCAGAGGACCAGCATAATCCACACCACAATCTTCAAATAGTTTGCATTTTGACACTCGACAAGCAGGCAGGTCACCCATTTTTGGAATAATTGCATTATTACTAGGTCGAACACGGAAATAACGATTACACTTGAAGACACAAATACGAATAATAGAGCGAGCAGACAGTATCCAGAATTTCTGTCTGATCAAGGACAACAATAACGAAGGTCCAGCATGACAATTCTTCTTGTGATGATAATCAATTAACATCGATATGAAAGCATCAGATTTTGGCAAGATCATCTGATAACATGTCTCAAATTCAAGTCCAGCATGAGACAAACGACCGCAGACGCGAATCACACCTTTATCAATGAATGGAGACAGGCGATGTAGGCGCATAGAACAATCTCCTCCCTTCTCTAATTGCACAAATTCAGATGAAAAATGTATCTTCTGTACCACTTTACATAGATACCTCTCAGCAACATCGAAATCTGATTCTTCTGATTGGGGTAAGATTCGTAAAAATTTGAGAACAAGAATTACAATTCTCAAAAGACGACCATAATCCGAACAACGACCAATCAATGAATATATTGCATTGCTGTTACAATCAGGAGATTTTGTGACTGTCAACACTGACGGTTTTTTCGCCTCCAGTGGATCCACTATCTCTTCCATTTGAGTTCGGACGGGCCAATTGCATTCGTCCTCTGCTATCCATGATGGACCTGAGAGCCACAACGGAAAGTTCACAAGCTCAACTGGTGATAAACCTCTAGACAAACAGTCAGCGGGATTTTCAATTCCGGCAACATGCATCCACCCCTGTATACAAGAATCCTGTATTTTTGCAACATGATTACCAACAAAAGTTTGCCATTTTGCGGATGGAGCATTAATCCAACACAAGGTGACTGTAAAATCAGAGAGTGCGACAATACGAGACACATGACAACGTTCTCTAATAATAGTGACTACTGAATTCATGAGTTCTGCCAACAAGAGTGCCGCACACAACTCCAAACAAGGTATTGAAACAACTTTAGATGGTGCTACCTTGGACTTTGAACACAATAATACAACTCTTGGCTCCTTGCTCTCATTCTGCAACTTCACATAGATAACTGCACCATAACCAGACAATGATGCGTCACAAAAACCAATCAAACTGATGTGAGAATCCTGAAACAAACCAACGTGACGTGGAACAGTAAAATTCAACAATAGAGGCAACTCTTCTTGACAATTCTCCCAAAGAGTGCATATAGACTCAAGAACGAAAATTACACAACAGACAAACACAATTTTGGTCTTGCAACAAGACGGGCTGACAAGACAAGACAGACAAAACTAGGACGACTCACAAAAAACATCCAGAATGTCAAGCAAGCAGGACAGTTTGCGCCAGCGCAAACACAAGCCTGCTATTCGCAGAACCACAGTCTGGCATTCTGGCGCTACAATTCGAATTCTCTGGCCAGAACAGAATTCATAAAATATCTTGAAGATGTCGAATTTGAAAATATTGAAAGACAACATGCAATAAAATAAATAAATTAAAGTAGTGTTCACTCACTGGTATATAGTAGTTGAATTGTTGTTATAAGCAGACAATCACCTGTCAAGCGCTTATCTTTGTACCGTTATTATCAAAATTAGCCTCCCTTGCTATTGCTTTTTTTTCTTTTGTAGAATTAAAATTTATTTATTGTAATTATTTTTTATTTCCTCACACTTCACATCACTGTATCACATGGCTTGTGCCAATGTTATCGTAGGTCAGTGATTCTTGTAATCATAGGGCTCATAAATAGCTATCAATGGTATAAATTTGAAGGAAATCACTAGAGCGGTTTTCGAGAAAAACGTGAAAAACATGGATTTTTAGTCATTATCTGCCATTTTTCTCAAGAATATTACGGAGCTCCTGAAATTTTCCCAGAAATGAGACTTATGTCAGTTGATAGGGCTAATAAATAGCTATCCATGGTATAAATTTGAAGAAAATCGTTAGAGCCGTTTTCGAGAAAATCGTGAAGAACCCTGTTTTTGACAACATTTTTGCCAATTCAATTCAATTCAAGATGGCGGAAAAAATGGCGGATAATTACCAAAAAACCATGTTTTTCACGATTTTCTCAAAAACCGCTCTAACGATTTTCTTCAAATTCATACCATGGATACCTATTCATAAGCCCTATAAACTGACATGAGTCTAATTTCTGGGGAAATTGCAGGAGCTACGTAATATTCTTGAGAAAGATGGCAGATAATTACTAAAAAACCATGTTTTTCACGGTTTTCTCGAAAACGGCTTAACGATTCTCTTCAAATTTATACCATATATAGCTATCTATAAGCCCTATCAACTGACATGAGTCTCATTTCTGGGAAATTGCAGGAGCTCCGTAATATTCTTGAGAAAAATGGCGGATAATTTCTAAAAGAATATGTTTTTCACGGTTTTCTCGAAAACGGCTCCAACGATTTCCTTTAAATTCAAACCATGGATAGCTATTTATAAGCCCTATCAACTGACATGAGTCTCATTTCTGTGATATTTCAGGAGCTCCGTAATACTCTTGAGAAAAATGGAGGATAATGACTAAAGACCATGTTTTTCACGATTTTCTCGAAAACGGCTCTAACGATTCTCTTCAAATTCATACCCTGTATAGTTATTTATCAGCTCTATCAACTGGCATGAGTCTTCTTTCTGGGAAACTGATGGGGGGTCCACCCCATCTTTGAGAAATAAACTTAGTAACCTCCTTCTCGTGCATGAGGTAGGTAGCGCAGTTCATAAAAAGAACACATAGTCGAGTTATTTCATCTGTAGAACAGCTGTTTCGACGACTTTGAAAAAATGACGACTAAAAAAATCATCGAATTTCACAGTTTACACAAAGGAAAAACTACTCTGGAAGCAATTATATATATACACATATACAGAAGTCTGATCGTAGTTTTAAATATGAGCAAGGAAAGTTGTGTAAGTGTACCACACCAGATTTTTTATGAAGAATTTATTGGATTGGTGGACCTATAATTGTATATCACCAGCAATGATTCACTAGACTGTTTTCGAATAAATTTCAGATTGCTTTGATTTTGTTCTTTGATTCAGAAATCATCTTGTCATTCTTTTTTTACTGATAGTCTCTAGCTTGTCCCTAAACTCTCTTTTGTTTCTCTTATATTGTGACTTTATATCATTATACCAGTAGCAAGGTAAGTGCTATACAACAGATCACAAGATTAGTGTTCTTCATAGCGAGCAGTTCTAGATTGTAAACCTTACTGGGTCTGGGAGAAGTTGGTTTAATTCTAACTATTTTCAATGGAAAATCTGTATCTACTATTTTTCTCCATTGTATCTAGAAAGGAAGAGGTTTTCAATTCTAGATTATGTTCTACATACAAACTAGTCCAATTCATTTCAAATAGAATATTTTTGAAAACTGAGATGTTACTAGTAGTTCTGTGAACAGTAGACCTCACGGAGTATTCTCATCCACAAGTACCTGATTGAAACTATAGACCTTGTGGAAATACAGCAATAGACTGGCTTCTCCACACATCTGTGTAATCACTTGTCAGCTGATTTATGATGAATAATCTATATATATAAAAGCGAAATGGCACTGACTCACTCACTCACTCACTCACTCACTCGCATAACTAAAAATCTACCGGACCAAAAACGTTCAAATTTGGTAGGTATGTTCAGTTGGCCCTTTAGAGGCGCACTAAGAAATCTTTTGGCAATATTTTAACTCTAAGGGTTGTTTTCAAGGGTTTAAAGATCGTCTTCTAGCATGTATATTCTTCTTCTCCCAATCTCTTAATTATAATTGAAATTTCCATATCATATGTTACTATAGAACTATAATCTAGATAGAGTACCTCTTCGAAACAGTTGTAAACTGGCAACTAAATTAATAATTTTGTCAGATTGGCATTAAGTTGAGTTGACTTTGTTAGGTTGGCACCAAGTTGAAGATTTAAATGCATTTATCGCGGAAAAATTGACTGGGCACTGCTACTTCAATCCTGGGAATATTATATTACTAGCAGTCAGGCTCGCTTCGCTCGCCATATCCGTTTAGCCAGCCGTTTAGTCTGGACCCCCGACTGGATTGTCCTAACATATGATAAAAATGCCCAAATGAAAAATGCAGGCGAGCGAAGCGAGCCTGCTGATCTCATTCTTGGACGATCCAGTCAGGGGTCCAGGGGGCGGAGCCCCCTGGCTACACGGATATGGCGAGCGAAGCGAGCCTGACGGCTAGTATTCTATAGTCTGATTTTTACTCTAATATTGGCGTATGAAGGAGGCTCCTTTTTCCTTTTATATTATCCTTGAAATGCAAAATTTCCAAAAACCTTGTATATATGTCGACGCGCAATTAAAAAAGGAACAAACCTATCAAATTTAATGAAAATCTATCACCGCATTTCGCCGTAAATGCGCAACATATAATCATTTGAACATTCAAACATTCAAACATTTAAACATTCAAACATTTAAATATTTGAACATTAAGAGAAATGCCAAACCGTCAACTTGAATCGCTTCGCTCGGTCAATTATCGTTTATATATCGTACTGTCTTCGTTTCATTGATATTTCCTTTCGTTTCTTCAGTGAAGAGTTTATTCTTCATAACCAGAGCTCAATGGTCGGAAATCCATGGTCTTACAACTCCACCTGTAAATAAATAACCTCAGGAATCTCAGTTACAATGACTTGTCATCAATACATATTCCTCCATTTAATGAACTGGGCCAACCACACGTGTAGTCTTAGGGAACTAAGACTATGCACAGTGTAAGCTTAAGCTAAAGCTTAAACCAAATCTAGATTTTTTTTGGGTTTAAACTAAAATTCCGTTCGCACAGTATCATTTTAAACTCTGTATTGAGTTCGAACTACGGGAAAGTTCGAACCTCCAAAGCAGGAGGTTTAAACCAAATAATTTGGATTAACTTACATCTGTAAAGATTTGGAGGGGAAACAGCTGATAGTCAATTATTTTTCGACGGTTTCAGTGAATTTAGGTTATAGTGAATCATTATTTGAATGTTAAAATAATTATAATGGAGGAATTGATGAGAGTTTTTAATGCCATTGATAAAGATGACTGCAAAGAAATTTTGAAACTGAGAAAATTTGGGCAAAAAAACAAATAATTTAAATCACTGGGATGAAGAAATTTTTAAGTCTTGCTTGAGTACAGTAACTGCAAATTTGGTATTTTGATTGAATAAACCATGTAACATATTGAAATTTGGATAGATAAATAAAAATCCCTAGCTGAAATATTTATAGGTCTGAGTAAAGTAACTGGCTAATATCGCCAAAGAGATAACATAAAGATTAGATAATATCAGATTGTCCTGGCTAAACTGTACAACAGCCTAAGAGGAATTGAAATAATTTTTTGCTAATATATAATATATTATAAAATATTGAAGGTTGAGGTTAGGCATAAACATTTAGTGATCGGCGACCTAACGATCGACCGAGCCATGCAACGTAGAATCTGACCAAACACCTTGGCAGAAATTTATTGTGGCAAAACGGTATGCAATTTGAGGAACAAAAGGTCTCACGTGGCTAATTATTATGATGCATGAAACAAATAATCACATATAAAAAATTAACTAGCATGTAGAGAGCATATTTAAAAAACCCAATAAAAATAATTAAATGTATCCAGGAATAGGAGGTTACCAGGCGCATGAATACTGAAATAATTTGCATGCACCAATCACATAATGGCAATTGATAGGCGGCAATAGTATGCGATTCAAAAATATTTGTATATATTCTACAAATAAATAGAATTTGTATAAAATTGTTGTATAGTCTATGTTTTGGATATGGCCCGAAGGCAAAGAAATTATTAAACATACAACATAAGTAATAATTTAATATTTTAGTACGGTCTATTTGAACCTTGAATGGTGGAGGACTAGGATATTCAAATTTTATGTAAATTTAGAATCGGAAATGAGAATTGTAAAATTGAGAAAGGAGAACCAACACTCGCCTGCCAAATGCCACCATGAGAGGTCCCTAAATATTATAGAGCGTAATACCTTGCTATAACTTGTAAAAATTTAAAGTTAGATTGAATTATTAAATTTCTTATAAGACTTTGTGATGCTCTATAAAGCAAAAGTCATTTTCATTTTTTTAAATAATTTTATAACCCCTTGGAAGAGACGACTCCGGCTACCATAGTCCAGGACCACCAGGAGTTGGATCGTCATCAGCAGCTCATAAGAAAATTTCGACACGTGAGTGAGAAATATTGAAATAGTGATAGGGCGCCCTCAGTGCTTCAAAATTACATGAGAAACAAAGCTAGCTCGTCGAAAGGGTTTTCTAATAAATTAAGAATTTAGTAAAAAATACTTGCGCAAGTAAATGTAGTATTAAAGGTATTTTATTAGAAGAATACGAATAAATCCACATATTAGAAGTTCTATAAATCAAAGAAGTATAAAATCTAGGCTGTTAATACATATTCATATGATCTTTAATTTCTGCAATATAATTTGCGATAGTTTGTCTTAGCTCTGATTCACTAGATGAATTGCTCTATTTATTCCGTCAGGTGCCAAATCTTGCACCCTGAGATAAAATATATATTCATTGCAAAGAAATCTATTAGATACTATAGAATTTAATATATATATTTGGATTATTGGTTGCCAATTTATCAAGCTGATTTTAAGGAATCTATTTTTAATGGAATTGTCCAAGTCGACAAGTATCAGCAAGCTAATATTGCAGCTACATACAAAAGGATGCATATGATTATAAAAAAAAGCACATGGTAACGTTTCGTGCTATAAATTTAGAGAATAGTATTTAGCCTGTGATATTTTATCGATTATTGTTCTATTTTTTTTATTATATATTTTTTATCGCTCTTTATATTTGTGCCCTGATCTATTTTTGCAATATTTGTTATATATGTATCAATTGTTTATGGTGTGCAATTTATTTAAATTCCTCATACTATAGGATAAGTACCATATATATATATATAAGTAGATAGTATGATGAGATAGCTAGAGCACTTTTGGAGTGGTTGATATGCTATTTTTCAAAGCATTAAAATTAACTCATTTTTACTAATTTTCGATAAAATTCATTACATTCTAAGAGAAAATATCATTTTTTCAATGAATTATTCATAAATAACTCAAAATTTCATAATCAAAAATAAGTCAAAAAATCACTATTAAGTATCAGAAAAATTTTTTGGAGTGACTTATTTTTCAACAAAAATTGGAAAATATCATTGAAATTTAATAATTGAGAATCATTATAAATTTAAAAAATTATGAAAATTCTCTCATTTCTATATAGGATATTTATCATCATCTAAACCTAATAAAACTAATTTTATTTTAAGTTGATTAAATTCTTTAATAGATTTTTCATCAAACATTTCTAAATACTTTTTTGGTAAATATGTTATAAATTCTTCTAATTCAACTGACATGAAACATCCATTTTTTGTTTTGATTTTTTTAATATTTAAAACTTCATATTCTTTATTAATTTCTAACTCTTTTATTTTTTTAGTTATCTTAATTTTTCCATAATTATTGAATTGTTTTATTAATGAAGACATTTCTATATTTCTATTTATATGGAAAAAATTTTAAGATATTTTATATTTTTATAAATCATTAAATTGAATGTTTTAATTTGTTCCATTTATCAAAAATTTATTTAATAAGAAAAATACATCCATATCTTAAAAATTATGAAGTAATTTTTCAAGATGATGGATGTATTTTTTTATTAAATAATGGATGAGCTTATTCATTGTCAAAAATGTAAAAAGAAAACTAAAAATAAGAATTCAGAAATAGTTCAAACTAGTAATGGATTATATAGAATAGCAGCTAAATGTTTGGTATGTAAAACTAATGAAAGTAAATTCATAAAATCACCAGTAACTAAAGAAATTATTGAAAATAATTTAACTAAGGAAGAAGAAAAAATTGAAGCTATTGAAATACATAAACCAGTTATAAAAAAATTTAAAAGAAGAAAAATTTTAACATTGGGAATTGATAATTTATGGGCTATAGATCTTATGATATTTGATAAGTATCATGAACAAAATGATGGATATAAATATATTCTAAATGTTATTGATACATTTTCAAAATTTGTATGGGTTCAACCATTAAAAAGAAGAATGGATTAGAAGTAACTAAAGTATTTGAAAAAATTCTCAAAAATACCAAAAAAGTCAATCATAAGTCTCCAAATCTTATACATTCTGATAAAGGTCTTGAATTTAGAAATAAAGAATTTATCAATTATTAAAAAATATAAAATAAAATTATATCATACAGAAAATGAAGAAAAAAGTGCAATATTGAAAGATTTAATAGAACATTAAATAATAAATTGAAAATTATTTTTGAAATAAATAAAAATTTTAGATGGATTGATGAATTACAAAACATTATTGAAAAATATAATAATACTAAACATAGTACTATAAAAATGAATCCTATAGATGTTGATGAGAATAAAGAAAATATATTATTGAATACTGTTTATAATTTCAAAACTTCAAATAATATTATCAAACCAAAATTTGAAATAGATGATAGAGTTAGAATTCCATCATTTAAAACATCATTTGAGAATAAATATAAAATAATTGGACTAGAGAATTTTTATTATTACTAAAATTATCTATCCAGATCCTATAACATATAAATTGAAAGATTTAAATAATGAAGATATAATTGGTAGTTTTAATGAAGATGAATTGAAGAAAACATTATTATAAAATATATAATTTTTTATATATAAATGGAAAATAAAAATCATATATGTTCAAGATGTAAAATAAATAATGAACACATGAAAACATGTTCAAAATGTGCAATAGATAAAACTCATGATAATTTTTATAAAAGTAAAACTTGTAAAAATAATATATCAAGTTGTGTAAAGAATGTGATATTAAAAAAGTTAGAAATTACTATTATAAAAATAAAGATAAAATTTTTGAAAAAGTTAGATGTGATGTATGTGATAAATTCATTACTAAAACATAAATGAAAAAACATCAAGAAATGGAAAGTCATATTTCAAATCTAAAAAAAATAATTTAAGTTTTATTTTAAAGTGAATTTATATGTTCAATTTTAGATTCAAAAACTTTCAATTTATCATTTATTTCATTTTTTAGATTATTATATGTATCCTGATTTCTATCTATACTACTTTTATCAAGTTTTTCAAATAAGATATGAATAGCTTTATTAAGTTTTTCATCTAAATTTTTCATAAAATTTTTAAAATAATCCATTGTTATAAACTCTTCATTAAGTTTTTTATCTAAATTTTTTATAGAATTTTTAAAATAATCCATTGTTATAGACTCTTTCATTATATTATCAATTTTATGTTTACATTCTTTTATAATATTTTGTAATTCATCAATTTCAAATTTTTGTTCTGATTTTATATCATCACCAAATTGATTAAATATCAATGAATGATAAGAAACCATATTTATTATTAAAAATTTTTTGTGAATTATTTTTAAATTACATCCTTCTGAAAATAATTTCAAAGCATATAAACAAGATGTCCACATATTGGTGGATCATAATCGTTTTGTATTTCATCTGTTGAAATAAAAATTTTATTATTCAATAAATATTTTTGTAATTCTAATGGTGGATTAGCATTTCCATAACTATCAAAATAAAGTACATTATTATTTTTTTTCATATAACAAGTCCAATGTGTTCCTGTAAAAACATACTATCTAAATTAATAATTCCACATTCTATATTATATGGTTCATTCATAGAATATTATCACGCATGAAAATTCCTTTAAAATATTTTAATTTTCTTGAATAATTTTCTAAATCACTAATAGATAATGGAGTTTTTTTTGTTTTTTTTTTAAGTAAATTAGAATAAATTGAATCAATTTTTTTATTTATAAAAGATTTAAGTCCTTTACCTGTTTGATCATTTTTAATAATATCATCAGTTCTTTATCAATTAAATTATGTAACCAAGGAACAAGTTTTTCTTTAATTAGTGGAGCTAAATCATTTCTTAAATAAGGTGTTACAGTTTTAACTAATGGAATATTATTTTCAGCTTTTGTTATTAATCATTCAATAATCCACTACCAAATTGATTATATAATAATGTTAATCGTAAACCTTTTTATTTTTTAAAGCTTTATTTACATCATTATATTGTTTATTAGTTAATAAAATTTCATTTTCACCTGATGATAATTGATCATATTTTAATCCTAATGTTATAGTTTTATGTTTCTTTTGTGCTATTCTAAAATTATTTTTTTGTCTTTCTGATAAATTGACTTTATGTTTTATTAAATCCATTTATTATAAAAAAATTTAAATCAAATTAATACTATTTCTATTAATATCATATAGGAAGTGCATTTCAGAAAAAACAATAACATATGCAATTGTACCATTATTAGCATTTGGAGCTGTTACAGGATTTGAAAATCAAGTTCTATTAATATATCACTTTTTATTTGTGGGGGCTAAAAGCAAAAGCTGCAAAATCCACTTTTTTCCGGAATTGAGTTATTGGTACCACTGTGAGCTGTTCTGTGTCTAGTTTCAGAATATGTAGCTCTTGAAAGCAAAAACTGCTCGGAAATATTTTATTCTAATATATGAAATATAGCCTTGTTTGCAAAGTCTGCAATATCCAAGTTCAAAGTTTACGTCTGAGAAGCATAACCAACAAAATCCAATTCCACCAATCAGAGTTCTGATTTGGTCATGTGACCAACATGGCCGCTTTTAGTTGTGATGGGCTGTATGTTGTTGACTTCCAATGGGATTGGTTTGTAGTGAATACGGTAACTGCTCACGAATTTATTAATATTCATATTATTAAGTTATTTCAATAAACTTAAAGTGTAATGGAACCTGATGAAGAAAATGGCATTTCACCGGTGTAACCCAGTAAAGCAAGGAAAAGGCAGCGTCGTCCTAGGCAGCCTACAGAGTTTTCAAGCCTGTGAATAGCTGGCATTTCAAGTTCGCACCAACTAAAAGATTTTTCCTGAAGAGATCAGTGAGAAATAAAAGCCAGGTTGTAGTGAAGGGGGAGCACTTCTATTATCATGAGTCATGCCAATACAGATTCCTGACAAAATCGAAATTAACAATAGCTGACATTAAGCCTAAGTTGATTTCTCCTGGAAAGGTTGGCTTGGTGAAAAAAGTGAAACTAACCGACGTTCAAAGACTTCTTGAAATTCACTACGGACCCAACTGGATTCAAAACATGAGTTTGAATTTCTACAAAAATCTTCTCGAAAAGTATGGTGACCAAGAAGATGATGGGCCTACTCAGCAAGAAGCAGAACTGGAGTGTGAGGAGACCGTAGAATCACCTGAGACTATTGTTTAGAAGAAAATCAACTGTAGAAGAACTCAACTACCTACTCACTTTTCAATGATTTTTTTCCATTTTCAATAAAAAGTTACCTTTTTATTCCTGTGTACATCATTATTTCCTCAAATTCTAAGTAGTATTATGGTAAAGGCACACTAACATGATGGTTTAACAATGCTAAAATTTAATATATTATGTTAAAATAGACAATGCTAGATTTAAATGCCCAATATTCATTAACATCTGGAGCCATAAAATAGAAAGTTGGAAGCAAAAACAGCAATATCCAAAACTGAGAAGCAAAACCTGCAAAGTCACAACTAAAAACTGCTGTAACTACTCAACAAATGAATTTGAAGCCTTAATACTTTGGGAAAATTCATCATTAATATATTCGAATTCATAGAAAAAATTCCATCCCTGTACATTTGGTTTCACCACCTCAACTTTTCTTTTTGCTCTCCTGTAAAATTTCACAAAGTGGATTTTGCAGCTTTTGCTTTTAGGCCCCACATTTGTCCTAAATTTGTAGGGTGTAAGTGTGTATCAATTACAACAATAGGATATTTGTTTATAAAATCATCATAATTTAAAAATACTTCATCATCTCTAAACATAACTCTTCTAAAGTTCTGATACATATAATATAAAATAGCTGTTTTTTTATTAGTAAAATCAAAATTTTCTAATTCATAAGGATATCTTCACCATTAATTTTTACAATAGCATTTTTCAATTGAACATTATCAAAAGTTGAAGGATCTTTCTTTTGATCATTAATTTATCAGTTTGTAAACATATAACTATGAATTTTGGATTATAGATATTTCTAAATGAAGTTGTATATCAAAACTAAATGTTGATCCAAATACACCTTTTTTATCTATACACTGCCATTGGAAGTAATCATATTTCAATTTTTTGTCATCACTTATTGATTTTAATTTATTTATTATTTGAATTTTAGCTATATTAGAGAATTCAACTATTGGTACTCTTAAATTAAATGTTTCAATTATAATCTTACCTTCTTGTGGTTCAATTGCTCCTTGTGTTGTAACTTCCATCTAAAGATAGCATCATGATCTTCAGCTCTAGTGAATATTATTTCAAAACCACCTTATACATTGGATATCTTAGATGATCAAAAAATCCTAAACCTAATTGTCCCAATGTACATAGAACTTCAAATTTTCCACCAGTAAATTTTGAAATGAATCCAGTATTATTTAATGTTTGTTTATGACCATTATTATAACTTATTAATCCTTTTATAGTACTAGTTATTCCTGGAAAATCAATAAAATCTATTAAAGTATTATGTTTTCTAAGTTCAATTCGTGAGAATAAAAATGGTAAAAAATTATCAATCAATTTAATTGTTGAATTAACTTCATAATCACCTCCTCCAGCTTTTTTAATTAATTTACCAGTTACATGAATTTGGAATTTTGAATTATAAAAACAATCACCATTATCAACTTTAAAAATTGTATAATTATTTTGTGAATTAAAATTTAATTCACTAACAGGATTTATAGTCCTATATTCACTTTTGATTATATCATCAAAGAATTCTTCAAAAACTTTATTCATTTATTATAAAAAATTTTATATATTTTATTTTTAAGACCTAAATAAATAATATTATTTACATCAGGATTTACTATTAAATTATTATCTTGATCAGTAATTGAAATTACTATTTCTTGAATTTTATGTAAATTTTTTTTCAATGGAACAAATATTTTATGATTTGGTTGAATTGAAATTTTAGATCCACGAATTGTATTATGAAAAAATTGATATAGTAACTCTTTCTCATTATGTTTATGTGAATAATTTTCATGATTACTAAGACTCTTTTCTACTAAATTACAATGTATTTCAATTACATCAACTGATCTTAAATTTTGAATTTTTTCATTATAGAATGTATCACGATGAATTATATCATTTTTTGTTAATCCTAATAAATTTTTCATTGATTCTGAAAATCCAAATAGATAATGAGATGTAATAAATTGAATTTTAATATCATCTCTACTAATAATAACATTATAATCTTCATTTTCCATATGAATATCTATGATTGTTTGTATTCTTTCTAAAGTATGGTAATTTTTTGAAAATTAATAGTTTTATAATTTTTTTCTTTCTTTTCTTTATAATATATTTGACCATCTTCTCTTAAATTATAAATATTGTTATCAGAATAAAATCCTAATAATGTGAATTTATAATTATCCTCTTCATTAATATAAATTGGATGTTCAAGATGTAATCTCAATTTAGAATTTGATCCACTTATTTTTAATAATTTCATTTATAATAAAATAATTTTGAAATAAATAATGGATATAACAAATTTTTATGAAGAAAAATTAATAATTCATTATTACCACATCCATTGAGATCTATTATTATTGGTAGTTCTGGTAGTGGAAAAACTAATTTATTATTAAATTTAATTTATAAAAAAGAAAGTGGCTTAAAATTTAATATCTTTATGTTTTTAGTAAATCACTAGAACAAAGATCATATACAGATTTACAAAAACATTATCAAAAAATTGAAAATAAAATAAAAACTCAAATAGCTTTTTTCTATAATTCTTGTGATGATTTAATTTCAATAGATGAATGTTATGAAAATTCATTAATTGTATTTGATGATTGTTTAATGGAAGAACAAACAAAAATTAAAGACTATTTTATAAGAGATAAGAGGAAGACATAAAAATATTCATGTATCTATTTAAGTCAAAGTTATAGTCATTTAGATTTAAGAGTTATAAGAAATAATGTAAATTTATTATTTATTTTTAGACAAAATAATATTATACTAAACGAATTTATGATGATTATGTAGATCAGAGATGAGTTTTGATAAATTTCAAAATTTATGTAAAAAATGTTGGGATGAACCTTATGGATTTATTACAATAGATATGACTAGAAAATCATGTGATGGAAAATATAAACTAATGTTGAAAAATGATATATTAAATAAAAAAACGTACATTTAACGTTATAAAAAATTAACATTCAAAACATACATTTAACGTTATAAAAAATTAACGTTCAAAAACATACATTTAACGTTATAAAAAATTAACGTTCAAAAACATACATTTAACGTTATAAAATATTAACATTTAAAAAGTTTAAAAATGTTTATTTAACTTTTTTTAAATAATAATAAATTTGTTATTTATAAATGAAGAATCTAAAAAATGAAGATTTGAAAAAGTTAAATCAAATTGAAAAAGATTTATTACAAAGATTCAAAGAAGGTGAAAAAGAACAAATAAAAGAAAGAGATAAAATTGAACATAAGAGTAAACTTATTAAAAAGATCCATATATAGATTAGGATTTAATGAATCAATAATGAATAAGAAAAATATGAAATTACATTATCAGAAGCTAAACATGTTCATAATTTAGAAAAAAAACTTAAAGATGAATTCAAATCACATCATATTCGTGAAGGAATAGATTAAAAGAAAGAGAAAAAAATATGAACCAATAGTTGAAGCTTTAAAAGAAAATAGAATTCATGAAGTTGAAAATTCAAAAGATATTCAAATTTTTAATCCAAACATAGTTAGTACTCCATTTCGAAAAATTCAATTTGAAGATGAAGATGAAAATGATTTTCATTATAATGAATCTACATCTACAATTGAAGATCCAATAACACCTGAAAAAGAAACTTTTAAAACTAATAAATCTTTGAAAAAAATTATGGAATCATCTATTATTAATATTGGATCAATTGCTTCAAAATTTTTACCAAGAGCACATGATAAACAATTTGGTATTTGGTATGATGAAGATATTGAAGAATGGAAAATTGGTAATTATCCTATGACTGTTGATATAGATGATATTATAATAAAATATAATGAAAATGAAGAAAAATATAAAGGTACAGAAGGTTTATGGAGACTTTTAACTAGAAATGATTATTTAGAACATAATATAATGTTTACAAATGATGATTGGAATAATTATAAGAACATCATGATAAAAACTTATTCACTATTTCAAAATAATGATCCAAAAAGTAGAAAACCAAAATCAAGTAAAGGTAGAAAATGGAAATTAGTTAAAACTATTTGGGAAGAACTTATTAATCAGAAAGGATCTGGAGTATTAGAATTTAATAATAAACCAATTGAATATAGATATGTAAATAATTTAAATGAATTAGTTAAAAGACTTAATTATATTTCAGCTCAAGAAAATGCTGGAAATAATAGTTTTCATAATGAAAAAATGTCTTTAGTTAAATTTATGAATGATATACTTACAGAAATAATAGATACACCAAATAGTACTAAATATTTAATTAGATGTATGTCTTTATTACCTGAAAATGTTATAGGATCTGGTTTAGTTAATGATATTATAAATAATTTACCTTTAGAGTTACATTATCCAGGTGCAAATTTCTGTGGTCCAGGAACAAAACTTAAAGAAAGATTAGAAAGGGGTGATAAAGGAATTAATCCAACTGATGAATTTTGTAAGGAACATGATATATTTTATTCAAATAATAGAACTCCAGAACAAAGATGGATAGCTGATAAAAAATTAGAAGATCAAGCTTTAAATCGTTTATTTTCAAAAGATGCTACTTTAAATGAAAGAGCTATGGATTTAATTATTGCTCCTACAATGTGGGCTAAAAGAAAATTAGGATTTGGTTTAAATAGCTCTCCATTATATATTCAGATGAATAAAATATTAATTTTTTGAAAAAAAATCATTTTATTAAAAAATATTTTTTAAAAATTTATTCCTCCAAATTTTTTTAAAAATTATTTATTATTTTATATTTTTATGACCCCATGGTAAAGTATTTATTTTATCTTTTAATATGTATCGTTTTTCATCTTTTGAACTTAAAGCTAATTTATTCAAACTTATTGTGTATAATTCATGTTATAACTTCTAATACAATTCATTTCTCTATACTCTTCTTTATCTTCAAATAAACATTTCTTAAAATTTTCCATTTTTATGTATCTATTTTTAGTATTTTCATCTAATTCATCTAATTTTATATTTTTATTCATTAATAAACATTTTTTAATACCTTTACATTTTACTTCATTTTTATTATTTGAAAACATATAACTATAGCATTTAGATCTTAATCCACAAAACTCTTCTAAAGGTATACCATTCAATTCATCTTTAAATTTTCCAATTACTTTCTTATTTTTATCATTATAACATTCATGATTCTTATCATAATCACTTGTATCAAATTCTTCTTGATTATTTTTTATTATTTCATAAGGATCTTTACTCATTTCTAAAAAGAAACTATCTGTATCCATGTATAATAAATTAGCATCTGGATCATATTTTTTAATTTTATCATAATAAAATTGATACATTAATAATTTAGATAAATCTAAAACTGAAAATCCAATATAAATTGGTTTATCAAATTTAACCTTTTGTTTATGAAAATGTGTAGCAATACAATCATCATCAAATATTTTGAATCCTTTAAAATTAGATTTTTTAGAAAATTTGTATGACGATTCTTCATCACCTAATTTTATTTCTAATCTATTTCTTACATTCTCCATCGTCTTTCCAAATACACTGTTACACATAAGTTTATAAAAGTCTTTTTCAAAATCACTTTTACTTTTAGCTCTCATATTTGTATTAAAATTTATATATTTTTCCATAAAATTACTTTGTTTAAATTCTATAACTCTATTAATATTTTCTAAAATCATACCTTTCTCTAAATAATATTTTAATTTCTAATGTGAACAACATAATTATTTTTATCATAAAGAGTTGTACATAATCTTTTTTTATAATGTTCAGGAGCTAAAGGTAAATCTTTATGATTATCATGCAATTTTTCTGGATATTTTAAATCTACTTCAAAAATATATCCAACATCATCATTTTCATCATAATTTTAATTATATCTTCCCATTCATCCAAATTTCTAATATCTGAATTTATAAATTGTAAATCTTTATATGGTAATTTTTGTGATAAGGCCCAACCATATAAATTGTTCGCATCGATATAGAATAAATAATTTTGTTTTTTATTTGGATTATAATTTTTTATATATTTATTATTTGCTTTAGAATATCTAGTTATACATTGTGAAATACCACCTCTAATTCCTTTTTCAATCATTAAATACATGTTATAATCATGTATTAAATCTAGTTCTATTTTTGTAAGTTTTAACATTGCATCCCATGCTAATGATGGTGCTGTTAGATAATGAGCAGGATCTAATTTATAATTATTTAACAACAATCTCTAAAATTTTCAAATATATCAGCTAATAATAATACATCTTGTATATTATATAAATCAGAATAATTTCCTAAATTTTTATTTTTTAATTTATTCCATACCATTTTATAATGTAAATAATCTTTTGTATTTATACCTTCATGATTTAAACAACTATAAAACTTATCTTGTTCTAAAATTTTATTATATTCTAATTTTTCAAAATCATCAATAAACTCATATGGAAATATTCCTTTACCACTTAAAATATTAAAAATTTGATCTTCATCATTATCTTCTCTTTTAATAATCTCATTTAAAACTTTTCCATTTTTTATAAAATTATTTATATGCTTACAATCTTCTTTTTTTAGTGATTTTGCTAATTTTTCAATTGATGAAGCCATAAATCTGAATGTATCAACAAATGAAAATTTTATATTTTTTCTTGGTTTATTATCTTCACCAAATTCATAACAATATCCTGATTTGACTGAATAATTAATATATTTTTCATCAGTATTAGCTATAAGATCTACCTTTTTATATTTTTTAGATAACTCTCTTATATATAAATGAGTATCATATCCACTCATATTATGACAATAAATAGGTATAGTTTGTGGAAGTTTAAAATTCAAATTACAAATTGAATGAGCTGCACCTATATATTTTCCACTTAAATGACAGTGATCTCTTACTTTTTCATAATTTATATCATCATTAAAAGGTTTTTCACAAATATGACAAATTTTAGTTTTTTGAAATTTTATTTCTTCATATTTAGTTAATTCCATTGGAATTTGATTTTCAGAATTATATTTGTATGCTATTTTTTTAGCAATTTTTTCTAAATTTTCAAATAAATATTCTGGAATTTTTTCTAATTCATCTTCATTTTTAGCTCTATAACAAATTGGTTTATAAAATATATTTTCTGCTCTATTAACTAAATAAATTGTAAAACAATATGGAATATGTTTTTGAATTTTAGTTGTAGAAGAATTATTTGGATTATTTTTACAATGATCAATTTTTTGTAATATACTTTCAAAATCTAAATAAATTACAAATGGATGTTCAAATTTTTTATTATATTTTTTAAAATAAACTGTTGATCCTTCTTTTGGCATAATAGGTTTAACTGCTTCAAAGTTTTTACAAATTTCTAAATGTTCATCCAATTTATATTCTGAATGAAAATGTGATAAACATCTTCTACAAATAAATAATTACCATTATGGTTTGATATTTGTTTACTTACTAATCTACTCATATCAGTTATTAGACAATAATGAGAATTGTTATCTTTTTTAAAATATAATAAATTAACTTCTAATTCAGAATCATGAATTTCAGAAATTTGTAATGGTATTATGTTTTCATTATCAGTATCATTGTATAAATATTGATTGAAATTGTAGGATAATCATTATATTTTTTAAAAGTCCTTTTTTCAAATAGTTTAATATCTTTTAATGATAATGGAAATTCTAATTCACTAAAAATATCATCATATATATATTTTTCATATTGTTTAGTTCTATGTGGATCTTCTGATTTATTTTTATTGAAAATATCTATTGCACATCTAATTGAATAAATAAAACAATAATTATCTTTATTTTTAAAATTAATACATGCTTTTTTATTTTTTTTTTCTGGTAAATCAATATATGATCCTGCATTTAATGAATTTTTTTTATTTAATTTTAAAATTAATTTATCACAACTAACTAATGACCATCCAGATCCTGCATTAGGTTGATGTTGTGATTCTCTTAAAATAGTTTTCTCAAATTGTTTATCAATAAATTCATTTATATCTAAAATATGATCTGTTATTACTGGAAAAAATTTTATGGTTTTTTGAATTGTATTATCTGTTGGAGAATTTCTTTCATAAGTGCAACCTAGATTCAATTGACCTTTCATACTTTTATGAATTTTAAATTTTTCTTCAATTATTGATGTTAAATCTTTTCTACAAATTTCTAAATAATTTTTAATATTATTACTTTCAGGAGAAACTTTAAGTGTATATTTATTGAATAAATCATTCTTAGAATTTATATTTTTAATATCCACTATATAATTATTTGATGATTCATTTATATTTTTAGCTAATTCTTTTATTAAATATTTCTTTGATTTATTATTTGTTTTAATATTATTTTCTTCAGCTAATTTTTTAATATAATTTATATTTCTTAACCTTAAAATTTTTGGATTTTTTTTAATTTTTTCCAATCTATTAATTAGTTGTTCTCTACTTAAATTATTTAAATTATTAACATCATATTTCTTTCCAATATCTTTGAGTTTTTCAAAATTTAATATTTGATAATTATCTTCATTGATTTTAAAATCCTCTTTAATTTTAATAATGCTTTTTCATTTAATCTATCATAATCATGAATATGATTCATTTCAGCCCATTTCTTTAATTCTAAGAATTTTTTATATTTTATAGATGAATTAACTTGATGCTTTTTAGATTTTAAATGTCTATTAAATTATAATCAGTTGTAAATTAACATCACAAATTTTACAATAGATTTTATTTTGATCACTCATGATTTTCAGTTACTATTTATAAGAAAAAATTTAAGGTATTTGAAAAATTATTCTGTTATAATTTCTTGATAAATATTCTTAAAAATGATAAATCTTAAGAATATTATTTGAATAATGTAAATTAATTTGCTACTTCCCTTTGATCACAAGCACTTGACACTAACACTGTTGAAAACGTTTTGAGCTAGATGAAAGTATGTTTTCCTTGTTCACTTCCTATCTTATCATAATTTACGTCATCTGACCTTTCATAATATGATGCAACTATTCTATATTATGTGACAGAAAGAATGTTGAATAAAACTCATCTAATTTGTTATCATATGAAATGTATTTTCAATAATAATTAAAATGTTATGATTCAATTTCATTGAAAAATTATTTGTATTAAAAAATTTATCATGATTCTCAATTATTAAATTTCAATGATATTTTCCAATTTTTGTTGAAAAATAAGTCACTCCAAAAAATTTTTCTGATACTTAACAGTGATTTCTTTTGACTTATTTTTGATTATGAAATTTTGAGTTATTCATGAATAATTCATTGAAAAAATGATATTTTCTCTTAGAATGTAATGAATTTTATCGAAAATTAGTAAAAATGAGTTAATTTTAATGATTTGAAAAATAGCATATCAGCCACTCCACAAGTGCTCTAGCTCTCTCATCATACTATCTACTGGGAGGTATACCGAACCAGGGAGCTGATTTTGCAGCTCGTTTCAGGGCTGTGCTAGAAGCTCAAGTTGTGATGGAGCACTCCAATAACCCAAATAGGTCAAGTTTATTTATTACTGAGCTTCAATGACTGCTCAACTGCCAATTTTTATTGTCAGACTACTCTTTCATATGTGTAAGTTATACTAAAAAGTATCTCATTTGATAACAAGTGATTGGTATTACATGCAATGCAAAGAAGGATTACAAGAATGTAAACATGTAAATGAACTTGATAAAAATGTTAATGATTGGATTTTTCGTATTTAGAAGACAATGAATTGATGTGCATGACAGTCTTTGATCATGCAGACAGATAGTCCACAACACACTGCAAACCATTTCGATTGCAGCACACATTTCTCAAGGCATTGGAGAGAAACATCTGATCAATGTGACAAAAACACAAAAAGCCATCCAATAAGAGACTTTTCCTTGAAAGAATTCTTTTCTTTTCGGTTGGATCTTTTGATTTCATCATTCAATAAATCTTAAAAATTTGTTCAATTCAATATTTCAAGAAACAGTTCATTATCGGAATCAGATTCATAGAATAAATCCAGAAAAGAGAGAAAATGTGTTCATATTTCTCAGTACAAATAATTAGCCCCATTCCTTTAAAGGGTTTCTAGCATGTTAAATAGAAAAACTTCCCTTTGTGAATAATTCTCATGAAAAAGACAAGGGACAGCATTCAACAGGTACCGACGTCCTCCCACTAGGAAAGAAGGTCAAGAGAACCTAGGAAAGAAAAGTCTGAGGAGGGAGACATGATCATATTACTCGGTGCCATCACAGTCACTATAAGTCTATCAGACTTATGGAATAATTCATTGAGAAAACTATTATAGTTGGTCATGGTATTGGCATCGATGACCTCAGAGCTAGGCAGCCTACCCAAATGTCACTCTAGTGTCATGCTTATACCGGGCCATCAACAGCACAATGGGCAGCTGTGGTCTCCAAATAGGATTTAGGTTTTTTTGCAGAAAAAGTTCTGATTCTAAACAAAATACTATCACCTGCAAATCTGGAAACAGCACTCTGACCATTGTACTTTGTTGTATTATAAATTGAACATATTCCAGTTATGGACACAATCACAAGTTGCCAAAAATGTATATGTTCATTCTCGCAAGATGGACATATGTATTCAATATTCATTCATCAAATTTATCATATTCTGTGGTAGGGAGAGCAAGATAACAATAAATTATTTCAAATGAGAACTTTTCAAAACAAGATAACAGGGTGGCTGTTTCTAGAAAAGATATTAGATATCATCTCAGAAAGTATTGAAGTTATTCGAATTTTGTACAAAGATTGAACAAGGTTATGTTGAAACAATCTCGTTTCAAAGATTGAACAAGGTTATTGGATCCATTCATTCCTCCAATGGATAGTATACTGAACCAGGAAATTGAGTTTGCAGCTCGTTTCAGGGCTGTGCTAGAGGCTGGGAGGGTGATGGAGCACTCCAATAACCGAAAAGGTCAAGTTCATTTATTACTGAACTTCAATGACTGCTCAATTGCCAATTTAGTATTTTGATTGAATGAACCACTTGATAGAAATTAAGACAACTTTTAACAATGATCTTCGATTAGAAAACATGTTTTTAATAACACATAACTGAGACATATTGCTTTCGAGATATTTATAATAAATGAGTATTATTCTTAATAAACTGATTCAGTGTAACAGAGTAACTTTTATTTTACATTCGAAAATATGTTTTCTGGTGCCAACTAGACATGAGTTTTTAAAGATTTCTTGATGGCTTCTCACTTTTATAACCGTACAGCTCACAGCTCTGTGGATTTTGAAAAATAACAAAAAATACTAAAATATAGCTACATAACTTCAATTTACTGATGGTTTGTAAACAAATAACAAATTTCCTGTAGAAATCAGCCTCCTGATATTATGACTATTACATTCTATCACCAACTTAATGCTAAACTAGTTTAACTTGAACTGGATTAGTAAATGCCTGAGAAACCGATTCAAGTTTAAACTTTCAGAATTATTTGAGCTTGATTAACTCAATCGAGTTTAGCAATCTATACTGTGCAAACGGCCCTTCGACCAAATAATTTGGATTTACTTGACATCTGTAGAGATTTGAAGGGGAAGCAGCTGATAGTAAATCATTTTTCGACGGTTTTAGTGAATTTAGGTTATAGTGAATCATTATTTCAATGTTGAGATAGTTATAATGGAGGAATAGATAGAAGTTTCTAATGCGATTGATAAAGATGACAGCAAAGAAATTTGGAAACTGAGAAAAATTGGGCAAAAAACAAATAATTTAAATTTCTGGGATAGAGAATTTTTTAACGGTCTTGCTTGAGTACAGCAACTGCAAATTTAGTATTTCGATTGAATCAAGACAATGATAAAGATTAGGACAATCTTTAACAGTGATTTTCGATTAGAAAACATGTTTTTAATAACACATAGCTGAGACATAATTATTGCTTTCTAGAGATTTATAATAACGATGAGACCGTAGTAGATTCAGTGTAACAGAATACTTTTTTATCTTACATACTAAATATATTTTCTGGTGCCAACTAAACATAAATTTTTAAAAAATTTCTTGATTGCATTTCACTTTTATAACTGTACAGTTTACAGCTCTGTGGATTTTGAAAAAGAACAAGAAAATACTAAAATAGTAGCCACATAACTTCAATTTACTGATGGTTTGTAAACAAATAACAAATTTTCTGTAGAAATCAGCCTTCCTGATATTATAAACGATTACATTCTATTACCAACTTAACGCTAAACTAGTTTAACTTAAACTAGATTATTAAATGCACTGAGAAAACCGATTCAAGTTTAAACTTTCAGATTAACTTAAACTTAATTAACTTAATCGAGTTTAGCAATCTATACTGTGCAAACGGCTCAAGTGGCTGCCCAAGTGATGGAGTACTTATTTGCTTATGTTATTCATCCCATAAAGGAATACTGACTGAGTCACGTACCTTTGTGACTTAGGCATTGTAAGGTCAACATAATTTCATTGGTGTTCCAATTTGTTATTTCAATCAATTAACTCATTTCCCCCGTTACCTTTTGATTCTATGCACACAGGTAGCCTTTCTTCACCTCAACCACCTAACTTCAAAGTAACAAGGGAACAGATTCGAGATGCATTCCAAGGCAAAGTGAACTAACAAATAGACGTATATCATCAATATCTTGTTAATTATAACAATGATATGTTTACAGTCCACTATTATTAGTTGGCCATAATGTTTTAGGGCATATACTGTTACTCTGAATATATTTCCATTGTATTGTTATTAAATTGTGTTTTTGTGCGTGAGATCTTATTGTTATTTACTGGTTGAAAACACGTTGCACTTTGTAAGGCTTCAATCAACTTCCATATTCATCAAATGTATTAAAGCAATGTCTACATTTCATTCAAAGTATTTTTACAAATGTATAGAATTTATGCTAAAGTAACGCAGAAGCCAGTTACATGCACATTGATTTTTTGACATACTATTTTATTGCCATCCTTATAAATTCTATAAGTTATTCCCAAAACGAGCGGTGCTCGTAAACCACGCACGTGTGTAGATGTGTGCAAGTTGATCGGCACATAGTTCGCCGAACTCCGAACATTTGCTGCTTGCCGAATGATGCATGTCTGTAGCTGGCTTCAGATTGAACGATGTTGAGATAAGAAGAATGTTCTTATTCCTTTGAGCACGTGAAAATGGCTATGGAAACGTCAATAATCTATATTTATATATATAAGCGAAATGGCACTCACTCACTGACTGACTGACTAACTCACTCACTCACTCGCAGAACTAAAAGTCTACGGGACCAAAAACGTTCAAATTTGGTAGGTATGTTCAGTTGGCCTTAGAGGCGCACTAAGAAATCTTTTGGCAATTTTGAACTCTAAGGCTGATTTTAAGGTTCAAAGTAGGGATGGTATCGAAGACAAAACATCGATGTCAATCAATTTTGAATCGATGATTTTTTTCATCCTAAAACTATGCGGTTTATCGCAAAAATGTACAGGACCACATTGAAAGCCAGTCATGTGTACATAATTTTGAGAAAAAATTAAAAGCTGTACTATGATAGTAACTGCAGGACAGGCGATTTTATAAGCGCGCGTTTTTTTACAACTTACCCCCCTCCCCCCAAGCTGTCGACCACCCTGGACGTGACGACATCGAGTTTCATATACATTAAGACCCCCTAACAATAATCGAAGTCAATTCTCTGCCTCTCTCATGTATGCTCAATGTAAGCCAGCGCCTGGACTACAATAGAATTTACATGCGCGACTAGCCACTACATTTTAAAGCCTATTTCTCTTGACGTAATCACGCAAAAGTCTGCTGCAGCTATTGCTAGGAAGTGTTTTCTTTGACTTCACGCGCGCAATCTCTGTAATTCCTCTGCGTCGCGCACTCAAGAATTTTTTTTAATAGTAATTCAATTGTCCAAAATAATAATTGCAATAGGTTTCAACTTGATTCAAATCAAATCATTTATTTGCCATACAACAAATACATATTCAAAACGAATAAAAGGAATACTAATTTTATAACAAAAGTATAAATAATAAAACAGAAAGGAAGCATAAATAATACCAAAATCATAATTAGATACTTTTCATAACTGTTTTGATCAATTTTTCATAATTTTACTTCAGTCTTGACTTGATTTTTTCTAGGGGAGAGGAATAACAATTTTCCCAAATATTCAGGGATGTATCTCCCCTGTTAACGATGGAAATTAGGCTACCCCCATTTATCATAACCGGGAAATTTTAAGGTAGAAGAAGCTGCTGGTGCATTGTTTAAGGATATGAACTATACTATAGGATTACTATTGGCCATACTTGTCTTCTCAACCACATAGGTACTTGAAACTCAATAAACTATGATCAACTCTGAAAAAATAAGCTACATTGAATTTCTTCAAATAATCGATGGTGAAAAGTACAAAATGACTCACTTTAAAGTGCTATCTTTTGATTTTCATGCTATCTCAGTCCATATATCTAGACCATTCACTGTCTAGCTTATAATTTCATAATTATCATTGTGCTATTCTCTCATCTCCTAGGGGGGGATACATCCTCATATCCCCTTGGATATGCCACTGACACAACAGCACAGGACAGAATTAACTCTGATGGACAGTATTATAGGAGGCTGTGGTTTATAACTGCGCGAGGTCTACTATTCACAGAACAGTACCTCATAAACAAAATGTATTGAAAGCCTAAAATATTCCCTAACTTGTATCTTTATCAAACAGATCCTGGTAATCACAATTATAGAAAACCCTTCTTATCCCCAGTCCAATAAAAGTTCAATGGGTTTTCATTTACAAAATTCATTGATAGATCATTAGCTACAGCAACATGTTGGACATCTATTGCCTATGACTGAAATATAATCGCGCGCTGCGAGGTTCCTGTCAGAGAAAAACCCACTTTTTTTTATCACACACGCGTGATTTTCGCGTATCACGGTTGACAGAACCCACAAACGCTGCGTGGT